>NW_022196912.1:61417893-61420004 GCF_008632895.1 Mastomys coucha
TGATTTCTATAACTACATTGTATAGAAATCCCTAAATCTGTATTATGAGCATCATTCAGGAGACCCAGGAAAGCTTCTATAATAGGTGAAGTCTACAGCCTATAATATAAGGAAAACTGGTTCTATCTAGGTCTAAAGAAGTATGGAGATGTCCCACTGAGAGTGTGAATAGCAGTCTGTTTTACTCTAAATTCAATGACTTAGATGTTTTCTTTTCTTTATTTCTGTTGGTTTTTCAAGATAGGGTTTCTCTGTGTATCCCTGGCTGTCCTGGAACTCACTCTGTAGACCAGGCTGGCCTCGAACTCGGAAATCCTCCTGCCTCTGCCTCCCAAGTGCTGGGATTAAAGGCGTGAGCCACCACCGCCCGGCAATGACTTAGATGTTAATCTCATTCCAAAATATTCTCCAGAATGACATATACAATTCAACCTTCATATAAGCCAGATGTTTATTTAAGAAGTCAGGAAAATAAACTGTGTCATAAAAGAATGAAATAATTTTTGAAAGAACTAAATACATAGCATTTCTAAAATGGTAACTATCATTGTCAAAGCTAGGACTCTGGAATTTCATTTTTATCTTTCAGTGTAGACATCTAGACATCACATGCATCTTTATATCACCTCAGTATTTCAGTAATTTGGATTCTTAAAGACTGACCTTTGGGTTACACTGAAAATTTCAAGATACCAACGTGTGTGTGTGTGTGTGTGTGTGTGTGTGTTATTCAATCCCAGATAAGTCATAATATAAGTGGATTGGATTTATTCAGCAAGACTACTACAACAGTAGTCTTACATAAGTGTGGATTATGAAGTCAACATAACATAATGGACAAGAGCAAGGAATTGAAGTCAGAAGGCTTTTTGCCCTGTTCAACACTCTATTAGTGTAATTTCTTGGCAAGCTACATAGCTCACTAAGCCACAATTTCCATATCTATAAACTAACAATAATTGAGCCTATTTTCCTAGGGCTATCATGAGGATTAAAGGAATTAAAGCATTTGCAACTCTGCACAATTGCTGACATGTGATAACTCAATAAACATTGTACTTACAATAGCTACAGGAGAAGAAAAGAAGTTGAAGCCAGAGGCATAGTAGTGCTGTAAACCAACTCAGCCCTACTTCACATCTCCTACAGTAACTACTCTTGGTGCATGAGCAACTGAGCTAACACTAGATCATTGAAGGACTATCACCGTTGTCACAATCACTTTGGGAGAGACCATATTTTATAACACAGAAAAATATTTTATAGATGAATAATAGCAGATATATAGATAAATTCCATAATAAAAATTGAACTTGAATTGCTATAAAAACTCTTCAAATAATTTGGTCTTCCTATGAGGTTACCATACCCTTCAATTCCTTCAATCTTCCCCTTAACTCTTCTTTAGGGGTCCCATAGGACTGAGGAGTCCTATGTTTGTCTGTAAGTATCTGCATCGGTCTCAGCATAAAGCCTCTCAGAGGACAGCCATGTTAAGCTCTTATCTCCCAGCACAACAAAGCATCAGTAATATTATCAGGGTTTGGTGCTCACCCATGGGATAGATCCCAAGTTAAGCCTGCCACTAGACAGCCACTCCTTCTATCTCTTCAGTTCTTTTAGACAGGAACAATTTGGGGTCATTTTGAACATGGGTTGGTGTCCCATCTCTCCACTGGGGGGCACTTTGTAAGTACTAGAGGCTGTTTATTTGGGTTCTATCTCCTCATTGTAGGTCCTTAGGGCTAAGGTCACCTCCATTGAATCCTGGGAGCCTTTCACATCACAGGTGTGAGGTGCAACCTCAGAGTTATTTTGATTTGCTTTTTCCTGTTAATTTAAGGAAATCGAGCTCTTCTAGGCCATTTGATATTCCTGTACTGAGAATTGTCTGTTTAGCTCTGTACCTCATTTTTCAATTGTGTTATTTCAGTTTTTGTAGGCTAACTTCATAAGTTCTTCATATATTTTGGATATTAGCCCTCTATTGGATATAAGGTTAATGAAGATGTTTTCCAAATTTCTAGGTGGCTGTTTTGTCCTATTGGCTATGTCCTTTGCCTTTCAGAAGCTTTGCCATTTCAAGAGGTCCCATTTATCAATTGTTCTTA
>NW_022196912.1:61421583-61438897 GCF_008632895.1 Mastomys coucha
GGATTGCATGGAATCCATGTTACTTCTGAGAAGATGGCCATTTTCACAATGTTAATCCTACAGATCTAACCAAGAAATATATGTATGACAATATCTTCAAGTCCCTGAAGAAAAAAAATAGAGGATCTCAGAAAGTGGTAAGATCTTCCATGCTTGGTTAGAGGAACACTATTTTATATTATTTGTGGCTATTATGAAGAGTATTGATTTTCTTTCTCAGTCCATTTATCATTTGCATAAAGGAAAGCAAGTGATTTGTTTATGAGTTAATTTTGTATATAACCTCTTTGCTGAAGTTGTTTATCAGCTGTAGGTGTTCTCTGATAAAATTTTGGGGGTCACTAATATATAATATCATATCATCCAGAAATAGTATACCTTCATTTTTTACTTTCCAATTTGTATCCCATTGATTGACTCTTATCTCAGTGCTCTACCTACGACTTTAAGTGCTATCTTAAATAGATAGGGAGAGAGTAGGCAACTGTCTTGTCCCTGATTTTAGTGCAGTTATGTCAAGTTTCTCTTCTTTTAGTTTGATGTTGGCTGTTGGTTTGATATATATTGTTTTTATTATGTTTAGGTATGTGCCATAAATTTCAGGCCTTTACAAGACTTTTAACATGAAGTTGTTTTATATTTCGTCAAGGCTTTTCAACATCTACTGAGATGCTCATCTGACTTTTTTCTTTGAGTTTATTTTTATAGTGGACTATGTTTATGGATTTTCATATATTGAACCATCCCTGCATCTATGGGGATGAAACCTACTTGATTGTGGTAAATGATGTTTTTTGATATGTTTTGGATTCAGTTTGTTAGAATTTTATTCAGTATTTTTGCATCAATATTTATAAGTGAAATTGGTCTGAAGTTCTCTATCTTTGTTGGGTCTTTGTGTGGTTTAGGTATCAGCATAACCGTGGATTCATAAAATGAATTAGGTAGTGTTCCTTCTGTTTCTATTTTGTGGAATAGTTTGAGGAGTATTTGAATTAGCTCTTCTATGAAAGTCTGGTAGGATTCTGCACTGAAACCATCTGGCCCTCAGGTTTATTTTGATTGGGAAGATTTTAATGGCTGCTTCTATTCCTTTAGAGGTTATGGGACTGTTTAGATAGTTTACCTGCTCTTGATTTAACTTTGGTCCATAGTATCTGTCTAGAAAATCTTCCATTTTGTCCAGATTTTCCAGTTTTGTGGAGTATAGTCTTTTGCAATAGGTTCTGATGATTTGTTGAATTTTCTCAGTCTCTGATATTATGTACCCCTTTTTATTTCTGATTTTGTTAATTTGGATACGTTCTCTGTGCCTTTTATTGAATTTGGCTGAGGTTTTATCTATTTTGTGGGCTTTCTCAAAGAAGTAGCTCTTGATTTTCTTGATTCTTTGTTCTCTTTGTTTCTATTTGGTTGATATCAGCCCTAAGTTTAACTATTTCCTGATGTCTATTCCTCTTGGGTCTGTTTGCTTCTTTTGACTTAGAGCTTTCATATGTGCTGTGAAGTTGCTCATGTAGGACCTCTTCAAGTTCTTTATGAAGGCCCTGAGTGTTATGAGTTTTCCTCTTAACATTCATTTCATTGTGTCCCATTCCTTTGGGTGGCTGTATATCCATTTACATTGAATTCTAAAAAGTCTTTCGTTTCTTTCTTTATTTCTTCCCTGACCAAGTTATCATTCAGTAAAGAGTTGTTCAGTTTCCATGAGTATGTGAGCTTTCTGTTGTTTTTATTGTTATTGAGGTCCAGCTTTAGTCCATGGCAATCTAATAGAATACATGGGATTACTGCAATCTTCTTGTATCTGTTGAGGCTTGTTTTGTATCCAATTATGTGCTCAATTTTGAAGTAAGTCCCATGAAATAATGATTAAAAGGCATATTATTTTGTTTGGGGGTAAAATGTTGTGAAGATAGCTGTTAGATCAATTTGGTTCATAACATCTGTTAGTTTCACTGTGTCTCTGTTTAGTTTCTATTGTAATGGTCTATCTATTGGTAAGAATGTGGTGTTGAGGTCTACCACAAATAATGTGTGAGGTTCAATGTGTGTTTTGATCTTTAGTAAAGTTTCTTCTACAAATGTGGGTGCCCTTGCATTTGAGTATGAAGTGTCCTTTATCACCTCTAGTGATTGATTTTGGTTGAACGTCTATGTCAATGAATATTAGAGTGGCTACTCCAGCTTGTTTCTGGGAAAGCATCTTTCCACCCCTTTACTTTGAGATAGTGTCTGCCTTGGTTACTGAGATGTGATTATTGTGTGCACCATAATGATGGACCATGTTTATGTATCCACTCTGTTAGCCTCTGTTTTTTTATTGGAGAATTGAGTCGATTGATGTTGAGAGCTTTTAATGATCAATGGTTGTTAGTTTGTGTTATTTTGTTGTTGGAGGTGGTATTGTGTGTATGTCTGTGTGTGTGTGTGTGTGTGTGTGTTTGATTCTCTTCTTTTGGATTTGTTATGAGGTGATTAATTCATTGTGTTTTCTTGGGTATAATTACTCTTCTTGTTTTGGTGGGGTTGGATTAGTAGAAATTAGTACTAATTTAAATTAGTAGTGTTTAAATTTCATTTTGTCATAGAATGTCTTGGTTTCTCCATCTTTGGTGAAATAGAGAATTTTGAAATATGAGAATTTTGCTGTGTATAGTATTCTGAGCTGGCATCAATGGTATCCTAAAGTCTGTATGACCTTTGTGTAGGATCGTCTGGCTTTTAGTGTCTGCTGAGAAGTCAGGTATAATTCTGATATGTCAGCCTTATATGTTCTTTGACATTTTTTCTTTAGAGTTCTTAATATTGTTGTTGTTCTGTGCATAATTTAGTGATTTGATTATTATGTGGTGGGAGGATTTTCTTTTCTGTTCCAATCTATTTGATGTTCTGTAAGCTTCTTCTATATTTATGGCCATCTCTTTCTTGAGGTTAAGGAAATTTTCTTCTGTGATTTCGTTAAAGGTGTTCTCTGGACATTGAACTGGGAATCTTTACCCTGTTCTTCTCCTACTATTTCTGAATTTAGGCTTTTCATTGTGTCCTAAATCTCTTGGGTGTTCTGGGTGAAGAACTTTTACACTTTGCATTTTCTTTGATGAATGTATCAATATCTTCCATGCTATCTTCTACACTTGAGATTCTCTTTTCTATCTCCTTTAGTCTGTGATACTTACACCTGTAGTTCCTAAGTTTTCAATCTCTAGGTTTGCTCCCATTTGCACTTCAGTTGAAGTTTGTCTTCTGTACATACATGTTTTCTTTGTTTTGAGGATCTGATAAATTACTAAACTTTTTGTCACCTCAAATAATATTTGAATACTTTTCATCTATCAAAATTAGTAGTTTTCAAGTGCTTATTGCTGTAAGATATATATTTAGTAAATAGTATGTTCAAACTTCTTATGTTGGAGCCTTAAGACCAATTTGATGATATGTAGAAATGGACAATGGTAAGGCAATAAGCTCAAATCAAGATGTAAAACGGGGGACCGCAGATAGAATTAGTGGTTCTGTATAAACCTTAAACTAGACAGCTCTGGTACCCTGATCTCAGATCCTCTGTTTCCAGAAATGTAAGAAAATGAGTTTCTGACATAGGAGCCTCCTATCTGATGGCATTTTATTTGATATTCTGGAAAACTGTTAGTCATTTTGCTGAGATATTAGGTTTCTGATTCTGGTTGTTTGATGAATATGAATGAGTTGAAGAGGCAGGTCTTGATGCTGTTGCTTTTTATCAATAAATTAATCAATATAAAGTATAACATTTATCTCTCCATGAATTCGGGTATACCACAGTCTCTGAGCAAATAGATAAATAATAATAATTATAATAATAATGATGATGATGATGATGATGATGATGATGGAGATGAAAATGATGATGAAAGACTGATTATTCATATAGAATAAAGAGTCTAATTCATATTAACGTCAAGTGGAAAATTGAGTAAAGAATCAAAATCTACAGAGCATCAGAGAAGAGAATGATTTTATTATGTCAAGGTAAAAAAAAAAGAAAAAAGGAACAGTAAAAACTTCTGTGTAGCACTAAGAAGCCATCTTTCATAAAGTTAAAACTTCTACCTGTGTTGAACATGAAGTTTTCTGAAATAGTGTGTTTAATTTGCAAAAAA
Source organism: Mastomys coucha (assembly GCF_008632895.1). Taxonomy (NCBI): domain Eukaryota; kingdom Metazoa; phylum Chordata; class Mammalia; order Rodentia; family Muridae; genus Mastomys; species Mastomys coucha. Next base: position 61,425,726 of record NW_022196912.1, read on the forward strand.
TGAGAATATAATTATAGTTGTAGATATAAAATATTACCAAGATTCCTCTAGCTAATCCAAATTCAAAAGACCTTTGGTTTTTATGTGGCTATACTTAGAAATGAGAAATTTTCAGTAGTAAATACGTAGAACCTTCTGCAGTCTCAAACTCTGAAGGATCATATTATACCAGAAACCAGGCTCTATTGGCATGTAAGACACGGAGGAAACAAAGTAGCTCTTTTTCATCCAGTGTTCTAGTCTGCTCATGTGATCACAAAGACCCAAAGGTACCTTTTTCGGTGTTTCAGAGGCTAGCATTAATAAAATTACTTGGTAACTTTGCAGTTGTAGATTGTGACTCCATGTCACTGGCTAGGTCACAAATGTCTCCCTACTTTCCTTTTTAAACACTGATGGGTTCAGAAGAGTAAATAAGCAGAGTCAGTGTAAAGCACTCTAGTCACTTCTGTAATGGAAAGTAAGCAAAGCAGTTTAACAAGAGGTGCCAAGGAAGGAGGAAGGGACAGTGACCACAGTCAAATAAATAATGGAATGAATATCTTATTTAAGTATGCCAGACATGCTCATGTAAATGGAACTTGTGGGTCACCAGAGATGACAAGCATGGCATATTGGGCTGATCCCATAATTAAGGGAAAAGACGTAAGTCAGAAACACTGCGAGACTGAATGTACTGCTTTACTGCACCCTATAATTACTATTCTTTGGACTTTTTTTTCAATAGACATTTTGCTCTGATGATATAGAATATGGTCTCTTTTCAGTACCAAAAGTTAAAGAGGTGGATTAGGGAATCATCTAGTAATCTAGCACATACTAAGTCTATCACTCCATCCTGGCAGAACTAAAAAAGTAGGGATTTCTACAGTGAAGCAATGCAAATCCTGATTCTTCACTCCACAGAGCAAATTCTCACTCCAGTCCTTTCCCAGAGTAGGCAGTTAGTAATTAATCAAAGAACAAAAAGTTACAATTCCTAGCATCCTTGGCATTTATGCACAAGCACAGACATGCATACTTACATTTAGCTAAGATATTGTTTTATTTTCCTTAAAAAATTTGTTCCTTATAACATTGCTAATATTTTCATGAAAGGCATGGAAGGTTTACTTTTTTCTAACTAATGGGGTCTTAATTTTGTTGGATTCAGAGCATGCTTATATCTAGTGAATAAAATGTGGTTGAAAAAGCCAATCATGAAAGCTCTTTCAGATCAGAGTAGCCATGTAAGATGCTCTGTCCAGTAAGACCAAAGGGCCATGGTGCTATGTAAACTTCAAAGAAGAGGCTCTCAGGTCAAAGGAAACAGACATCATGACCAATGTCTTCTTGCCTCCCTCCTCCACATTACTTTATTAGAACAAAGTGTAGCAGCTAGAGAATCTGTGAAAACTTGAACCACTGGCAGAGGAATGGACAGAGGAATGAAACACTGAGGGTAGCATCATGAAACTCTAACCACCAGCAGCTTTAATTGTATTGTGTGGTTAAAAATAGCTGTTTGTTTAAACTACATCCAGTGAAATTTGTTACTCATTGCCAGATTTATTTTTAAATAATACAAAATGCATAGCACTGCCATTTAGCCAGCCTGTTATCTAGCTAGAATTAACAAGAATGCTATATTTTATTTTCACAAAAAGCCCAAAGTGAAGATAGTGGATCATTTTAAATCTCACATTTCCATATGGTACAGTTCACACAGTGAAAGTTTTCATGTACTTTAGGTAAGCCAGCTGGTATGTGTCAGAGCCAATCTTGAAGTTGTGCATTATGTAATTCATTTCGATTCATTCATCCACATATGCATTTTGACAGACTTACATGAACTTATGTAAAGCAGAATAATATATGTACCACGAACATGGAGTTTCATAAAGAAGGTCTTGCAAAAACTTCATAGTCTAATGAGTTGAAGATTTATGGCCTGCTCAATAGGAAAAAAAATGTATATGCTTAGTTATGCTATGTAGAATTACCTTTGGTTGGTGAGGCCACCAAAGAGTAGAACCTACTACCTGAACTAGTACAATTTCTAACTGCATTATAAATACATATTCCTATACCCATAAATTACTGTAGTAGCTCCTAACACTCATCAACTAAGCCTTTTTTTTTTTTATCAGAGAGCACTGCAGAAACTCACAATAGCCAAAATACAGAGAAAAGCTGACCATGGATTACCCACCTCAAATTGATATATCCACAAAGCAACACCCATGACTGAGTCTCAGGAAACATTGCAGAGGTGTCCAAGATTGTGAAATCCTGGTGGCCAGGAAGTTTTCTGTTGCATTGTGCCATTTATATATGACAAGGATCTGCACCTGTGAAGTCTCCACAAGATAATTACCAAACAAGTCCTACAAGATGGTAGCATCAATTGATATGCAGATAGTTAAGGCTGGTGAGAGAAAAAGATTCAGTTTTTTCCTAGGCATATCCACATAAGTTACCTTGTCCCAAGTAGAAAGCTTCAGATACATTTATAGGAGAAATACTGAGTGGACTCAGCAGAACACACACAAACACACATACATACTCACACACACTAACTCTCATAGACACACACTCATAAGCACACACACATACATATACATATATGATCATGAGTTTGAAAGAGAATAAGGACACAGGAAAGGCTGGAGGGAGAAGGCACGATAGAATAGATGTACATATGGTATTCATTTATAAAATTCTCAAAAATATTGAATGTATAATAATGTTAAATAAAAATAATAGAAGAAAATAAAACATATGGAAAATACTCTGGTAACATGGAATGCTATCCCAAAACATAAAATTCAAAAACAAGAATCAGAGCTGAAGAAATATAACCTCATCCAGAAAGGAATGGCCAGGAGTCCTGAATCCAGATGAAGCTGTACAGACTTATGTGAAGAAGGTTGTGTTCTCAAGGAAGAATAAGCTGAAGTTAGTGAAAAATAAGAGAGCCTTTTGAAATACTGAATTAGCATTATATGCAATCATCTTCACCAGAAGATAAACCCATAATAGAAAGTTTTATGTAGAAAAAGAAACTGGAAACAAAGGATGTGGAGTTTTACATAGCATGGGAAGTACAAGCTATAATTTCTAAAAGAGATTAATGAAGTCAAGAGCAAAGCTACAGGTAGAAGATCAGAACTTTGATTCTAATTGTGCCACTTACTAACTCACTAAGCTTGTTTTCTTCATTCACACAGTAGGAAAAAATAGTGTCTTTAGTTTTCTCTCAAATATAATCAGATGAAATAAAAATCATTGCAGAAAATTGTTTTGCAACCACAGGCTTTTGGATTAACAAAGATCCTAGACTGGTTGGAGTAGAGTGCTTTTTCCTCTAATTAATATGAAATGAAGTTGGAACAAGGAAAAACTGGTAACAAATTTCAATCAGGAAAAATCCCATACTTTGTCTCTTCTATTAATTTTTATTAGTACTAGGGCCTGAATAGAGCTCACACTAACAGTGTCCTAATGACAAAACATGAGATACAGTTTAATGTCTAAAATTATGCAAATTAAATCATAGGATCAATCAAAGGAGACTAAACATCCCACCAGCCAACTGAGGCTATGTATCATTGATTTACAGACAACAAGACAATGGATAGTTTGCAGAAAATTAAAAACACAATAATAATACAATTAAAAATTTAAAATCTGCTGTTCTCAGTGTCACTAAGGGCCTGTCATTCTGAGCAACAGCACTGATGGATTTTTTTATTTGCCCCACCATTCATGTTGTTAAATTCATAAAGTAGTATGAGGTTACTGCTAATCGTTGACAAAATATACGACCTTCATATTGACATGTTTATTACTAGTATTTTAATTCCTAGAATGTTTAATCCTTAGGACAGATTAATCTTCATCTTACTTTTTCTATGATTATTTTCAGCCGCAATCATGCATGGATTCTACATACTGTTTTCTAAAAGAAGCCAAGTCCTTCCTCGGTATTATTGTCATACTTTGCTTTTGAGTAGCCAGCAGATTTGAATTTGCCACCCATTTACCATATAGAAGCATATTCCCTGGTATATTTTGTCAAGCCTTTCTTCTATTCCCTTAAAACAAAGCCTATGATGTTGGAAAAACTTCCAATAAACCATGTTAAAACCATGAGCAGAAAACACAAGGTAGGATTGGAGAATTGCTTTGGAAATGCAATACAGATTTTATTTCTTTCTCCCTAGATGCAGTAATTGTGATGTTCCACCGAGAAATATGGGTGCTGCCATGTTGTTCGCTATGTCTTGGCTCTTGCTGCCCTAAAAACAATAGTGTGAACAGAAAACACCCAGGATGTTTGATTTAAAATGTAAATACCTATGTATGGTAGTGGTTCAGCCCTGCAAGCTTAGAACCCACTGGCTAAGCCAGGAGGATTGTAAATTCAAGGCCATCTTTGTTTGCAAAGACTATGAATCAAATCTATCACCTTCATCATCACCAACCATAAAAATAGAAATAAAACAAAATAATAGCTGCAGCAAAATAAATGAATAAAAATATGAATTCCGAGAGTTGGCACCCCCAGTCTTCAATTCAGAAGAGCTGGATAAGTGCTTGGTCCCTATGTTTAAATGAACACAGTAACAACTTTACTTATGTTCTTCTCTGACTGAATATTAATACTTATTGAGAAATAGAATGTTTTAGAAATATGTTCTTTTATATACCTTTGACTCATTAAAACCTTTAAATAAATTAACATTTATATCAAGTATGAAGAAATGCACAAATTAATCCTGCCAGTTCACCCAAAAAAATAATAAAACTAAGCAAGTATAGTGAATGAGTAGTATCTCAGTTGAATTTTTTTTCTTTTTTTATGGATATTTTATGTATTTACATTTCAAATGTTATACCCTTTCTTGCTTTCCCCTCTGGAACTGCCATCTTTCATTCCCTCTTCCCCCTGCTCCTATGAAGGTTCTCTCCCTCCCACCCACCTACTCCCACCTCACCAGCCTGTCATTCCCCTACATGGTGAATCAAGCCTTCACAGGACCAAGGGCTTCTCCTCCTATTGATGCCAGACAATGCCATTCTCTGTTGAAAATTTAATAAGATAGTAGCACCATGTCTTAGTTAGGGTTGCTATTGCTATGAATAGACATCATGACTATGACAACTCTTACATAGGAAAACATTTAATTTGGACTGCCTTACAATTTCAAGGTTTAGGTTGTTGGTACCACACAGGCAAACATGGTGCTGGGGAGGTAGCTGAGAGTTCTACCCCCAGATCACTAGGCAACAGGAAATGAGAGAAACACTGAGCCTGGCCTGATCATTTAAAACCGCAAAACTCACCATCTAGTGAGGCACCTTTTTCAACAAAGTCACCCTTCCTAATTGTGCCACTCCCTATAGCCCAATGGGAGCCATTTTAATCCAAACCACCACAGACCTGAAAAAGCAAAGTGATCCAGGAGCAAAGAGGCTTACCAGAGTCAAGATGAAGAGAGCCAGATTCTTTTCTGGAATTTAATAAATAAAGAATTTTGGTTTGAAAATCTTTTTAGACATTTTGAAGAAGTTATAACTATAGAAAAATCATCACTTTACTTTCAAGAGCAATGATTTTTGTTTGGTCAATGGTTTCATTCAGAAATATCTATGAAGTATTCATTAAATACTAAGACTAGAAAGAAATTGTCATGCCTTTTCAGGGACAAAGAGAAGTATCACTCTACTTTCTGAAATTTATAGAAGTGAACTGAAGACAGGAAGATTTACAGGGGGGAAGCTTAAGTTCATTCATGCACATGGCAAAAATCAAGGAATATCAATAGCTCTATGAGACTGATACGATGTATGTAACTTGTTCTTCACAGGTGAAAGGCAGGCAATTGGGAGGGTTAACTTTAGGACATACAGTGATCTGGGGACAATTCCTTTCTGTCTAGGAAAGGTGACTACAACTTGATTTAAACTAGATAGTATCTCTTTAGTGATCTCTAGGAAATACCTTCAGAGAAACAAAAGAAAGTCTTTTGGGATCTGGAGATGAGCTTTAGTCTCTGTTATCAAGTCTTTCCTAATTATTTGGGGTAAATTCATAGAGAAGACATCTAAGACAATTTTATTTCTTCCATAAACCAAACATTTTTGGGGGGCCACCTAAGGGAACTTCAGAGACACGAAAGAACCAGGAGTATTCAAGAACCAGGGACTGAGGTAGTAGGTCATAGATTCCTTGGTTTTGAGACTTCATTCAGCATCGTACCTCAGAGTTGCCTTTGGCTCATTCTAGGTACCCTGTTTTGGTGTGATGTGGAAAACCTGTGTAGGATATGTACACCTCTCTGACTCTCTCCTCTCCTCTCCTCTCCTCTCCTCTCCTCTCCTCTCTTCTTCTCTCCTCCCCTCCCCTCCTTTTCTCTCTTCTCTCTTCTCTTCCCGTTTCACTTCTTTCCTCTTCTCTGTCTTCTCCTTTCTTCTTTCTCCCCTGCTGTGTGTGCATGTGCAGCACATACAGGGCTAGTCAAGCATTACCACTCAGACCAAAGGATTTTTTTTTCACAGCCAAACAGACTAGAAGGTACAGTAACAGGATGAAGGTGAGAGAAGTTTGTTTTTAGGTATATGTAAATCCCAATGAGTTCTTCTATCAATTGCTTAGTGTAACCTTCCTAAGACTCTGCCTTCAACCCCTGGCCATTTCTGTAGGGACCCTTGTCCTTATTGTCACTTCTCATTTTGCCACAGTAGCTGGAAGATGCTATTACCATTGATGGCCTCTCCCTAGCTAGAGTCAGCCATCAGGCAAACAGGGAGTCCATCTTGTTCTGATATTAAATATAAGCCCCAAGGGTGCTGTACTTGACAGCGTGTTCTTCAGAGATGTTCCAAATTTGGGAAAAAAAATATCTCTGTGTGTTTGGGTAGTGGTTTTAAGACATTTCATCTTTGAAGACATAGATACAATAACACACAACAAAAAGAAAGATTTCCCAAAAGCAAGCACCCCTCCCTCTCTTCTTTTAATAAGATGGAGCCTTTCTCCTCCTGAGCCATTTCCTTCCTTCTCTGTTGTCACTGAGCCCTTGAGGGGAGTTTTTCTCCTATAATTTCTCACTGCCTAACAGGCTTGCTCTTTGTGTTGAGGGCTAAGGGCTAAGGGCTGATGTTTTCCCCTGTACAGGTTTATCCTGCTTCACACTGTTCCTCCCGACTCCAGGGAGCTGAAAATCAGATTTCTAGGGACATGTGAGGTGACAGAGTGCTGACCTGGGGAAAGGAAGACCTTTGCAATCTTCCGGCAGCCTGATCTATCGACCCCACTCTGGTGCTGCACTTGGCTGCCTCTGAGATAGAGATTTCCTACTTACATTTCCTTGCTGCAGTCCCTACCCACTTCCCAAATATGACAGTATTCCGATACTCAATTAAAGAAACGGTTACTTCCAAGCTCTGGTTCCTGAAGATATTCTGAAATTGATATTTTACTTTCACAAATTATTTGAGACAAATCATTTAAATTCTAAGGATACAAAAACATCCCCAAGAGCGTTCGGTACAAAGTGCCCTTTCTCCGTGTTACAAAGCCCCATGCCCCCTCCGCATACAATGAGGTGTGCGGAGGAGAGCCAGAAATTGCCCATAATCACGCTCTGCCTTTCTACTGTACATCCAATATGTGCTGTCATGATTTGAGCTTTTGAAGCTCTCATGGCAGCATTGGCAGGGAAGATAATGGCGCCTATTATTTTCAATGAGCTCCATCAGGAGGTTTCAATGGGCCTGCTATCACTCGAACAAAGACACGTTGGGAAGCAGCTCTGCTTTCTTGTCATCAAAATGGCTGTGAGTTTGTGTGAAGCCAAAGAACACCGCTTTCCCTTTTCAGCGCTGTTGGATTTGAAAGGACTGAGAAAGGCAGCTTAGAAAGAAACAAGCCTGACTCCATGCCAGTGCCCTTTGCCTGAGCTGGATGTATATACGAGCAGCTTTCCTTTATGGAATCGATAAGTTCAGCAGACGGAGACCTGCTTTACTATTGATTTTCTATTCATAGCTAGACATATGTTCCCATGGAAAATGCCTTTTGATGGAAACAAACAAAAACAAAACAAAACAGAAACAAATAAAAGCAGAATCCCTGCCAGCAAGGAAGTAGTTTAGAGGGTGGGGAAGCCGAGAGCAAATTAAGAGCTCCTGCAGCATTGCCTCTGCTTGGCAATGGCTTTCGGGTCCTACCTTCTTCTTCTCCCTGAGGCCTGGGTCTTTACCTCCTCAGAGATCACAGCTCAATCTCAAAGCTCCTTTGTCTGGATATTTACAAAGACTTAATATCAACCTTGTCTGGGACCTTAAGATCAGACAAATGAAAGCCCTCTGAATAGTGGGTCATTTTAAATTTACTTAAATGTATTTTGGTGAATCTATTACTATGGAAAATCAAAAAAAATGATTTCTGATAACGATTTCATCAGCCTTTTCTAAATAAAACTCAATAAAAATGAAGCATATCAATTTTCTAATTCTTAGATGCATGTATGTGAGCATTTTACAGCATTCATTTAATATCCAGAGAAAGAGTATCACATTAGCTTCTCTGATTTACCGTTAATATTGCTGTGACAAAATGGCTGACAAAGTCAGTGGGGCTGCGGAGATGGCTCACTGAGGGAAGGGATTGGCTTTGAATCTCCAGACCTGACTTAAAGCTGGATGCAGCAGGGTATATTCCTCCTGCTCTGGCTAGGAAAAAAGAATCAGAGGCAGGAGAATCTAGGAATCCAGCAAGCTACCTATCATGGTGTCCACAGAGGTGGAAAGAGATCATGTCTGAAGCAAGGTAGAAGGTATGTGCTCCACTTGAGATCATCCTCTGACTTCCAAATATGTGCTGTGGGACACACACTCACAAATATGTACATCCACCTACTACTGCAAACACACCACACATCCAAATAGACACACCACATTCACAATATTCAGATACACTAACACACACACACACACATATACTCACTCTCAACAAAAATATATACCACACTCTCCAGTCCTCTGTTATATGAGACAGCTGACATTCTGACATCAGTCTTTTATGATATGTATATATATCATAAAAGACTGATGTTATATATATATATATATATATATGTATATACATATATATATATATCACATGCATGACACATACTACACACACACAAACATAAAACATGGATTTTTGCTTTACAGTTTAAAGGATAAGTCAGTTGTGTTGAGAAAGCATGGTGGCAGTTAATAGATTCTTGGCTGGTTCCGTTGGATCCACTCTTAGGAAGCAGAGTTGAATGTGTTCCTTAGTTTGCTGCGTCTTTTTCTTGAGTGTGGAACTCTGGCCCATGGAGTGCTATCACCCATATTTATGGTGCATCCTCTGACCTCATTTGACCTAAACTAAATACTCCCTCACACAAGTTGAAAGTTTGCCTCCCAAGTGACTAGATCTTGCTACACTGAAAATCAATATTAACCATTCCAATTAACAGCTGAGGACATGCTGAGATCTACAGAGATAAAATAACTTGTCTGTTATCACTTGCTACTAAGAAGTGCCCAGAATGGGATTCTGATCTCTGAAATCTCACTCTGGCACTATAAAACATGAAGACTTCTTCAGAAATACGACCGCCGAAAGGGCTGTTGAAAATAGCAGCCAGTTTGCCTCCTTCTATTCCTTATCCCTCCCATGTGCTTCTCCCTCTCCCAGTGTTCTCCATTCACACAGTTAATAGATTCCTGGCCCATTTTAGTAAGCTTTCCAGGATAGAAAGCAGAATGTACTACCAGGAGGAACGCTTTTGAAAACTCTTTGGGTCTAGCATCATGATTTGCAGATCAGGTAGTCTCACTCAATTGACTTTGTTCCAAAACTGCAGCCAAGGCTTCAACTCAAGTGCCTTCCCAATCACTACAGAGGAGCTCCCTGAACCCAGGCATGTGTCAGTAGACTTAGTTCTTTTTGGCGATTGATATCTAACTTAGTCCGATTCATTATTTCTACCCTACACCATAGAACAGCTATGGAAGTGTCAATAGTAAGTAGGTTATAGGAAAAAAAGAGCAATGGAATAAGCAAGCACACTAATAACCACCCAAGCAGTACTTAGCAGCAGCCCCGTTTTATCAGATTATCCTCTATAATACAATTAGGCTCTGAATTGAGGTGAGAAAAAGTGCTTTCTAGATGTTTGCCACTTCAAATATTTACTCCCATAGTAATGGCATGCTGTTCGATAAACTGATTAAAAACATATTGTGTCAATGTGGAATGACTGGTAATATTTGTAATAACTACAGCAACACAGCTAAGGACCAAAGTTTCCTCAGTGCTGCTTGACTTTTGGTGCATGGGTAAAGGGCCAGGTTGCATGAACAGGAAGAATGTTTCATTGATCCTTGTGACCAATATAGACCAATATAGACTACTGAATCTGGGTAGGGACATAGTATCTATGTTTAAGTATTTAATCAACAGAAAATAATTTGAGGTGATAATGCCTATAAGAATCTAACAAAGCTAACTCCCACATATCACTTTTCATCCTTAATCAACCTAGAATCCGAGTCTTCCTTGGATCTAGTAATCTGTATGTGAAAGACTTCGATAGCTTACAGCTTTAAGAACTCACTCTCAACAAAAATAAATATGCCACACTCTCCAGTCCTCTGTTATATGGGAGAGCTGACATTCTAATATCAGTCTTTTATGAACATACGTAAGTATTCTAGCAAAGACCATGTCTTCTTTCACTTTTAGGACCATAACTTAAGTACTATGACTAGAATATAATAATTAAATATTTTTGATGCATGTTTAGATGCTCTTATTGATCTAAGGATAAGCTAAAAAACAACCCAGAATCTGAGTGAAAGTCTCATCTTCATGAGGAGCTGATTATATTACTTTATTTCCATGGCAAGAGAAATTTGCACTTCTTCAGTTACAAAATTTTATATTGCTTCTTCTCACTACTATTTTTATAAACTTGCCAAACTTCAAATCATTTTATTATTATATTTATTTGGTCCCCATCATGAACTGTAAATACTGTTACAATTCTTATTTTTTTTTCCTGAATTGCAGATGAGAAAACTGTGACTGAGAGAAGATGATCTGCCCAAGGGGACATTGTAGACATGCCACACAACTCTCTTCACTGCTGCCCACAGGAATAATTATTGTGCTGCATAGTATTCATGCTCATTTAGGTAATTCAGGCATATGAGACATGTGGATACATTTGTTAATAATCTCTGCTGGAAACGACATGCAAATGTGTTTGCTTTAAAAATATTTTGCTGGTTTCCAGCAATACATCTATTATAAAATTCACTTGGACAGAGGTAGATGTGGAAGTTCCTTGATGTTCGATGTTCCAAAAGTTTGCTTTACGCTGTAAAAGTTTGTACCATAAGCTAGCCTAACTCATTCACACTCACTAAGAAGACATACTACTCTAAAGATAATTTTTCTGGGTTTTCTTCAGCCAACTGCCTTCTTAATTCAGCCTATCCATGTAGCAGATTATGTAGACAAATGCATCCCTTGAAAATATCCCATTAAAAAGAGTCACAGCAGCAGTTAAAGTAAAGTGAACTGGAGGTTGCCTTGGATACAAGTTCAAAAATATGCAGATTGTGACAGACATTCAGAAATATAGTGATGTTTCATAATAAATTAATGTATGTATGGTGTCTGATTTAAAGAAGGAGTAATGACTCTTTATTTAAAGTGTGAAGTTTAATTTTCAACTCTGAATTTTAAATGAGGAAAATGACAATTTTTCTTTTCTAGCTCAAAATAGCCTTCACTAGCTAAGGGTATATCCAGGTGGAAACAATGGGTAAATTAAGGACTGTTTGATTTTGTAACAGGATATCTAGAAGAGTCAATACCTTTTTGGTGTATTAAATGTCTTCACGGAGAGGGATAAAGACAGCAGGTAGTCCTTGCGCCTCGGCTTCTGAAGCATGCCTTCATCTCTGCACCAGCCCTAGCTACGGCCTGAAATGCCTCTTTAGAGCAATGATTTTCTTGTTTGGGTTTCTTCATCTCATCTACAATTTCCCCCAAATAAACCCTTTAACATACCACAATTGCCTTTCAGATACACAAGCCCTGGGGTGACATTTCCTGCCAAGTCTTCCAATAGCTTTTCCTTTCACACACAAATAGTCACCAGTCCCTCAGTCCTAGGGAAATTTCTAGATGCACTTCTCTTTCCTATATGCTAGTCTTCTACCTCAATTCATGACAATTTTCCTTTACTCAAATGAGTATTTCACTTTAAAGGACTAAACACTAATGAATTTTGCTTTCAACTTTGGATTCCCATAAATGAGTTACTCTATCTTTTGTAGTTCACAATCCTTCATTGCATCTTCAACTGATGGATCTCTGTCTATCCTTTAGAACTACTTCAAACATGCTTTCTCATCCGTGAGACCTGCTCATTGTTTACAGTGAGGGAAGTACCTCTGGTGCTTTGTACATAATGACCAGACCACCATGGGTAGCTTACGTGTAGGTCTTTCTATTTTACAAACAGCTTCCCAAATCAGTACAAGGTCTTGCCCAACACAAGCTCTCATCTCTTTTGAATAATTGATGCATAGGTCACATGGAAATGTGCTATATGTAGAGAAATATTTGGTTGCAGTACAATGATAATGTCAGTGATGGTGATGTATATAATCCATAACCATCTAAGGTATACCAAGGAATATCTTTTGAACTTTGTCAGCATTTCCATGTCCATACAACCTCAGGCAAGTGGGTTATTTAACATAAAAATTTTTTAAGGATGGAGCCAAAAATCTCAGATAGGACATTGTTAAGACTGAGGAAGCTGGGGGTGAGAGAGGCAAGGTACCTACTGAAGATCTGACAGTTAATAACTTGCATTGATGGAATTTAGGAAGATGTAACATAGTCTCTAGAACCCATGAACCACAGCTCAGATGCCTCTTCTCACATCCCATTCTAAGAATGAGATGTCCCACTCTCCTTATGGTTTCATTTAGTTAGTGCTTCTCAGAAAAATTCCTTATGAAACGGATCTACTTTTCCCAGATCAGGAGTTACAAACACATGGCCCAAAGTTAGCTAAAGATAAGAGGATCATAGTCAGCCTTTTTTTTTTTTTTTTTTTTTTTTT
>NW_022196912.1:61438935-61439632 GCF_008632895.1 Mastomys coucha
TTTTTGGCATGATCACCATCATTACCTTTCTAGGTACAGAACAGTTTCCTTAAACTGCTGTACATCTGTGTGAATCATCTCTGGACACAACCTCTGCCTCCATTTGCCTTCTCATTAGAATTCTTCCCCCAGGACCCACCATGAAATGTAGAGTTGCCTCTGCCCATAGCTAATACTCACTAGAAGAACAAATCACCCACTCCATAGGAAATGACAGGAGCTAAAAGATGTTCCTGCCTATCTCTCTCCTCTGCCTACCAAGGGTGTCTTTCTGACATGCTTTTCTCTAGCACTACAATGAGAGTCCTCCTTGTATTCTTGGCTACTAAGAAGGATGTAGAACATTCTGAAGTCATTTGCTAAAATACGCATTGCATTTAGTTCTCTTTCTACTATCAGATATGTGCAAGGTGAAGTTTAACACATTTATCTTCCCTCTCCAGTCACATTTTGCCATCTGTGGTACATTCAACAGGCCCAGAGAGGCCCACTTCTATAATAACTGTGCTTTAATAATCTGGATGCTACTATAGATACCAATAGACTTGGAGAGAAACCAAAGCCTAGGGAAATAAGGGGTAAATTCAGCTTAGCTCTATTTCTTTAGATTACTTGCCTGGAGTAGAACATCCTAAAGTTTGCAGATTTGTATGTGACATTTTTTTTTTTAATAGCTCTAGATGTGCAGCCAGAAACT
>NW_022196912.1:61440325-61471923 GCF_008632895.1 Mastomys coucha
CCCCCTGTGTGTGTGTATATTTATTTGTGTTTGTGAATCTGTGTGTCTTTCTACTTTTAGGCTTCTCAGAAAAATCCTCAGGACTTCCTATATATCTTATAATGTGGAGGAATATTGCAATAAGAAAAATCAGGGGGAACATTCATCTACACTTAAGGAAAATAAAATAGAAAATTGAATAGGAGAAAGGCAGTAAAGATTCAGATAAAATGTGCTTCTGTAAGATTTTCTGAGAATAGATTATAAAGTGTGGATGAAAAGGTTTGGGGGCAGTGGCAGAGTGTGAAGACATTGATATGAATTATGTATTGAATTCTGTGGCCCTTCTTCAAGAAATGTCAGGTAAGTTTGAGATGCTTTTAATTACTTTTTGATAGTTGAGCTATTTCTCAATGAGACATGGCACAGTAATGTCCCAGCTTATAACAGCAAAGAAAGGGGGTAAATATCAGAATGGAGAAAGCAATTTCTCTTTGTAAGGAGTTTCTCTAAGACGGGATATTTATGTGTCCTTACAGACCCAGTAAAGCCCTGGAAATATAGCTCCCTGGAGAATGTTGACCTGAGCACAGAGAGAATGAGTAGATGATTCTCTGTGCCAGATATTTGTTTCCACAATACTCATCAAGATTTTACTTCTGGCAACTGAAGAACAGAATTTATCGTTACTTCTGCTGTCATCAGAGACAAAGGACAAGACTAATTATGATATAGTAAGTGTCTACAAAATTACAGCTACAGGGTGAGTGAAAATAGATTTGTAGCATCAGCAATGACCCAAGATGCTCATAATCTGAATAGGAAGTCACAAGTACATGAGGGGGAAAACTAGGTCCGAAGAGCAGGAGGATTCAAGAAGTCACTCTCAATAGAGAACTTGTGTGCTGGCTTCCTACCCGTATGCTAGGTAAGGAGCATATTCCAGATTAGAGGCTTCAAACTAGTTGTAGGGACAGACCTATCTGAAGGGGAGACTGAAATCTCATTCCTCATGGGGTCACTACAATCTCTTACTGCCCTTGGAACGGGAGATCATGTAGTTGACTCTGAAGATATAGATCTTTAAGGGTAACATAAGATTCCCCACAGGAAGGGTACATGGGACAAGCATGATGAGGTCAGAAATCTTTTATTTTCTCTATCCTTAGGAAGACTTACACCTTCATCATTCTATCAAACCTGAAGTCTGGAAACACCTTGTCTTCCATTTTACCTGTTTCTAGGGATAGACTTGAAAACAAATTTTGCTGATCAGGCATTACTCAAATTCTCTGAGATGGTAGAAGCCCCCAAAATAAAAAGGCCAAGTCTCACTGATAAGGTTCAAGAAAGTTTTAGCTTTTTTCTTCTTTAGAGGAACACCATGCAAAGTTCTGCTTTTTCAACAAAATTGTGGTTGTAATGGCCTAGAGTGTATGCTAAAGATAGGACCCAGGAAGAGAACCACTTTAGTCTAAGCTTGTAGTTGAGCTGCCATGGCAAAAGAGGCTTTCCCATTCTTATGACTTACTTCGTGAGGCAAAGAACAAATAACACTTTAACTCAGAATAATTAGTTAACTAAATTTATCAACTCTCAGAACACACAGCAATGCCTTTGCTTCCCTTCCTTATTTTATTTATCTTCCCACAGAAGCAATACTATTTCAAAAGCTTCTGCAGTCCCTCCTGCAAGCCACCATTTACTCGTGTTACAACAGACCAGTGCCCTCCCCACCTTGAGTGATCCATATTACCTAAAGTCACACATTGATTGGTAGTCATAACCAAAGTTATGGCCCAATGGCCCATAGGCTTTGGAATTATGGAGCTATGTTTATCCTCAAACCCATGCTAAGCTACCACAAAGGCCTGCTTGTATTCTTGTATTTCCAGCAAATGTACTAATAAACCACAGAATTGAATTCTTGATTTATAACTAAGTATACATAATTGTTAGAACATCTGGTTTACAAATAACAAAATCATTCAAATTACTTTTCTAGAACAGTTTAAGTACTAATCATCGTATTTTATAATATTTTCCTGTTTCCACTTATTCAAACAAATTATGTTCTTGTATTTTGAACAATCAAACGCAGTACCAATATCCCAGAGCTTTGATTTTGATCTGTAATTTCTTACCCGTTACTGATATTTTGAACCATACTTTCATATTAAGTTTTTGGTTTTTTTCCCTGTGGTGATTTCCCCTAAGTGATTTGTTCCATTCTATTGTAGTCACCTCAGGATAAAAACTAGTGCCCAGAAGCACTGTGGGAGAATCTATAGAGTTCACTCACTAAGAGTTCTATAGATTGCCAATTGCAAGATTATGCTAGCACCTCAAATTAGGATAAAGAGCTATCCATCACTACAATTGTTCTTTCTCTATGTGTTTGCCTTTTCATTATACTTGTGATTTCAAGGTCAGAATATGGTTATTACAGCTTCTTGTGTGTCCTATTAACCAGATACTACCCATGGTGGAGGAAGAAACTAAAGAAGACATTTCCCCCCTCTAACTCTTTCTTAATTAGAAAGACTAACTGAAAGATGCCATCAATAGGCATTCTGTTTAGAGAAAGTATTCCAGAAGAAAGCTAGTAAAATTCCTAAGGAAAAAAATAAAGAAAAATACAGTATTTGCCTAGCCTAGCCTTGAAATATGTCCTACATTAGCAACTTCCAATGTTGATTCCATTAGAGAGAAATGTATCTGAGACCATGGAGCCAATTATAAAACTATATGATTAGCAGTCAAGCCTTATTTTCTATTATTCATTATCCTCTTCAGTATTCATATATCTGAACTGGAAGTCACCTTAAACCCGATAAATTGTTCTTTTAAAAAATGCCATAACCTTCTTTTCTTTTTCCAAAATGAGAAATACCATTTGCATTAACTATAATATTTATATATTGCATTAGGTATATATATTTAAATGGTTATGGAGATTCAAAAACCATGTAAAATAGTGTATTTTCATTCATGCATTTATTCAACGGTTGCTTAATAATTACTATATGCAAGGCTTTGTTCTAGTTACTGAATGTTTATCAGGGAAAAAAAGCAAAACAAAAATGAAAATGGACAAGAAAGCCTGCCCAAGAGATTCTAGCAAAGAGAACAGTTAATAAACAGTGACCAGTAGCTGCTACTCACCCCTCCTTTGCTGGGGAAACACACTTGCTACATTGACTTGGTTATACAATTTGTTTTAGATAATGAAATGCTAGTTATTACAATAAGTGTTATTTCCAAGCAGAAGCTTCTGTTCTCTTCTGTCCAGACAAAGACAGTTCAACATGGAGTACTCAGAATACATAAGTCACTGAAGAGCCTTAGCCAATTCATGGAAATAAGATAGTTTGTGAGTAATTGATTGAAGTTATTTCTTACCATAGCACTTCAAGCTAAGTAGACTCATTTTGTAAATAATATACTCAGTACAAAGACACGGTGTACTCATGGAAAAGAACAATAACAGAGTAGAATGTGCAAGACAGTTGGTAAGGCTATGTATTATCAAGTACAAGCATTGCCTAGGACCATGAGGGTAGACCCCAGTGAGGAAATGAGACTGTAGTTGCATTCTGAAGAATGCCAAGAGATTTACCATGAGGATGGACAAGCTAGATGCAAGGCCTGCAGGTGAGAAGCTGTTTAGAGACTTTGGCAATATCAATAAGTTTTCTTTGTCTATAAGAAATAAAAGGAAGGTAGCTAGGCTGGGAGGGATAATGGGCAATACAGTATTAAGCCTGGGGCAAGTCATGGAGACATTGCAGACTTTCCCACAAAGGAATGAAAGAAAATATCTTAAAGTTCCATTTCAGCTGTCATTTGCACAGTGTTGTTAAGGAGGAAAGGTAACACAGGGAGACTAGGTGATTTCTGAATAAAACCTAGACCCAAGTATTACCTAGACCAAACGTAAGTGATGGACTCACCAAATACTCTGAACTGTTGCATTTCTGTTTAATAAATGCAAAAGCTATGCATTGATGTGTAGAGTATGGGATGAGAAAAAAAGAACACTGTTCTTCTGTAAAATGGGACAGACTCTGTGACAAGCACAGCATCTGTGCTTGCATTTGCCTTGATTAAAAATAGGTAGGTTTGGATATGTAGGCCAAGCTGGACTTGAATTCACAACTGTACTTCCCCAGCTCTCTGGATGGCAGGATCTCATATGTGCACTTCCACTTCCTGTAATTTCCAGTGGTAGGAGAAGCGTCCATCACTGGTACAACTGCTGACCACTTAGTGTTACAATAAGCTATACCCTTTGGGCCTATGAAGCACAAAGTGCTTCCACATCACTAGTGGCAATGGACCACAGCCAGAGAAGTTCATGAAAGGTGAGTAATTTTATCATGGAATTAGATATTATGTGTCATATGTTAGGACACAACATTTGAAATAGCTGTATCATTTTCATGATGTTTTTGTATACTGTGTTTCCAGCTAAATGAACAAATAACCCCCAAATAAATTTATGCTTAATTCTCTTTTGGAAGAAATTGTAGCACTGAATATTTCATTACATAAAGATGTAAATATATATGGAATACATACAAAATCTTGTTACATTCATGATTCTGGTAGTCTTAATGATCTTATAAGGTAAAAAATTAGAGACAATGATACAAAAAAATACCATGGCTCATCTTCTATTTCAAGGTTTTCTTTCTGTTTTTGTTGTTGTTTTTGTTGTACATGTTGTTTTGTTGCATGGATGTTCAGGAATATTGTGAATAAATGACTTTAATATGATATTGGTATCATGTAGAAAGACAATTTGCTTTTAGTATTTTATTCTTCTAGAATTACCTTTGATGTTTTAAATTTAAAGTTTTATTTTTCATTAGTTTTATATTGTATTTATATAACATCTACTCCTTGCTGTTCCCCCTCCAACTCTTTCTGTATCCTTAGACTCTCTCTCAAATTCATGGCCACAGAGAAACACACACACACACACACACACACACACACACACACACACACACAGAGTTAATGTATTAATGTCTATTTACTATTGCTCATATGTATATGTGTTAAGGCTGACCACTTGAGAGTGCATGATTCTCCCTCTCAAGCAGCCATTAATTTCTTTTAATGCTTCCTGTAAGGCTAGAGCCTTGTGAGAATTTCTTTGTCATTGTTGGCATGTCCATTATTGCTGGCATTATGCATGTCTTGTTTAGGAGGCTGTGTTGTTGAGATTTATGGCGTCAACTTATTTGTCATATATAGAGAACATAATCAATCCAGTATCAGTGCTTCCTATTCATCTGGCTCTTACAATTTTCCAACCACTCTTCTGTGACTTTCCCTGATTCTTGTAGAATTTGTGCTGTATATGTGTCAGTTGGAGCTGGGTACATCAGGGTCACATATTTTCTTCTGTCTCTTATCAGTTATGGATCTCTGTAATTGTCTTCATCTGTTGAAAAAAATATTTCTTTGATGGGACATGAGTGCCACAATTATTTGTAGGCATAAGGATACACCAAGCCATGGGTAGTTGACTAGGCTTATAGTACCAGACACAAATTCCCTTGTATGGGGTGGGCTTTTCGTCAAATTAGACAGCTGTTGGCTACTCCCAAGATAAAAGGGCCATTGTTGCACCACTGATTATATCTTACCAAGCTGGTCATTTGGAGGCTTTACAGCTGGCTTAAGACTTTTCATTTTATTCCTTGGCAGTTTGCATGGCACTATCAGATACTATAAAAGGCAGGCCTCAAGGAGGCAACTTACAGGTCAGTTCCAGCTCCATTCTTACAAGTCTTCAGTCTAAAAATAGAATGAGAGATGTTTTCAAGGAGTAGCTACTTACATTCAATTCTGTATGACAACCAAGGGCAATGGCAGTAGTCTATATTGGTGGGAGAGTCTCAGGGATGTCCTGATCAACAACCTCAAGAAAGATTTCTCGTGCTTAGAACTGGAATTATGAGAGTAGATGATTTTTGCATTATCACCATGTGTGATGCAACTCCATTTAAACACACATTTGTAGATGCATACATATGCTATACCAATGGAATGTGCAAAGCGCTATGATTTCACACCCAAGTGTGCTGAGATAAATGACACATATTCAGAGAAAATGATTTTTGCAAGATTTCCCTGTAAATCCTTCTGAATGGAAGTGAAGAGAAAGAGCTGTGACACATTTAAAAACAAACCATACATGTAAAAGAGAAGTCATAATTGAAACATCATCTACCAAAGTGTCTTCTGAACTAACAAGAGTTTTGATACTTGAGGGCACAGTAGTTTTCTCCTTTCAAATATACTGCCATATATAGTGAACAAGACAGTGATAGTACCAGCAATTTAAACTTTCTGTTTGTAAGTATTAGTTTAGAGATGATTGTCTTACTTCAGAATTCTTTGTAATTTGTAGTCTAGGCATGATGATGTTTACTTCAGAATGGGTGTCAGTTGAAGTATGATTGCTTGGCTTAGCCCATCATAATTGTTCATACTCATAGGTTGCAGTGTGGCATTCTAATAATACATGTACAAAATGTGTAATGATCAGATCAAGATAATTAGGATTTTCATCAGGTCAAATGTGTCTCTGCTGAGAAGCTTTGAGGCCCCCTCTGTTAGCTGTGTTGGAGTGTGCACTAAACAGTTGTCCAACAGTTGTATGGAGCTGTAGAATATCAGACGCTACTCTTCTAACCCTTCTGAAGCTGTGCACCTGATGGCCTCCCTCTCATTTTCTTCTGCTAAACCTTTCTGGGTTCTTGCTAGCTACTACTCTATGTTAAGTTTCTGTTTAAAAGATTTTCCATATATAAGTGAAACTAAACCATGTTTTTTATTCTTTATCTGTATGATTTGTATTATATGAGGTTGCTGTTCTTTAGTTGCATTCATATTGCTCTGAGTAATATAATTTCATTCCTTCTGTGGCTGAATAATACTCCATTGAATTTATGCACCATACTTCTTTATCTCCTCAACCACTGTTAGGTATCTAAATTGATCTCCATACTATAGGTATCTATGAATAGCAGTGCAATACATGCAAAAATATTATATACCCATCTCTTTTCATTGAAAGGAAATAGGGATTGCCCATGAAATGGGAAAGTGAAATGAATGGATGGATCATGAAGTCAGTTCACTTCCACTTTTCAGAAAACCCTTCATACTTTTCCCCATAATAACTGCACTAGTTTATCTTTCCATCAGCAATGTATGGGAATCCATTTTCTGAAACCTCTCCAGCATTTGTTTAGACTGACTGCTTGCTAATAGCCACCCACATATGGTAAGTCATATTGAGTGTTTCATTTATATTTCTCTATACCAGTGCTCTTAAACATTTTCTAGTGTTCTGTTTGTTTATCTCTATATTTTATCTTTTTTGGTAAATGCCTATTTTGGTCACTTTAAGATTTAAAAATTAAATTATGAATATTTGTCTGGTTTTGATTTATTTACTGTTGAGATATTGAAATCCATATGTATTCCTGTCTGTCAGATGAGCTGTTTACAAATAGAGTCTCCCATTTGGTCAGTTTGCCTCTCCATCCTGCTTATTTTTTCCTAGACAGATACTTCATTTGATATATTCTTGTCAGTTTATACAATGCCTTAGTGTCATATCCAAAAGTGTCCAGAAATGTATCTCCAGTTTTTTCCCAGGAGTTTCATATTTTCTTTTCTTCTATGTATGTCTTTGATTCATTTTCATTTAATTTTGACACAGTGTGAGAAACAGATATCCTGTTCAGTCTTCTGTATCAGACCATCCAGATTTTATTAGGGCAGTGGCCAGAGGCTTTCCCATTTTAGTGTATGCTCTCAATTGTCCATGCCTGCTGATTGGGGATTCTCTCTCTTTTCCCATTGGCCTGTTTTATGGCGATAGCCTGCTACTTTAAAGCTATAGCTTTGTATAAGATTGCCTCCAGCTTCATTTTTCCTTTTCAGGATTTCTTGACTTATTTTACAGTTTTTTATGTCTTTAAACAGTTTCAACGAACGATTTATATTTTTTGTTTGTCTGTTTGTTTTTTTTTTTTTTACTTCTGCCAATAAAGGAATTTCCACTTGGCTAGGGATTGCACAGGATACACAGATAACTTTGGCTACTAACAAGTCATATTTTTCGAAAATGATAACATTTGAACAGGAGTGATGCTTTAGTGCTTTAGAGAACTCCTTGGCCTTCTACAGTGGACCTGAGTTCAATTCTCAGCCTCCACATGGCAGCTTACAAGCATCTGGATCTTCAGTTAGAGGGCATCTTATACCATTTTCTGGCCTCCATTGGCACAGGACATGCACGCGTACACAGAGATTCATGCAAGCAAAACAAATAGAAATGAAGATCTTTTGAAAAGTTAAGAAAAATATTTAAGAAATCTTTTAACAACTATTTTCTTTATACCCCTACCATTACCTCTCCTAAGCTTGTCTCTGTTTCTATGATGAATTACACTGCACTCTAACTGAAGGTAACACCAGAATTTTGCCAGGAATACTAGGTAAATTGTGTAAGGGGTCCCCTTGGAGTCAGCACAGAACATAACAAACAATATTTTTTTTTTTAGCACAAAGGAGATTTATTACCCAGGAGGGACAATGGAGGAGTTGCTTCTTGATCAATCAAAGAAAGGCACAGGTGGTTTTTTTTTAGGAGTTTGTTTTTAAGGAGAAAATGGGAAGTCTGTATTAGGATGAGTTGGTAAATCCTGATTGGACATGTTAGTCAAATAATGAATTTTGATTGTTGGACCTTGCTGTTTTGATAGCTAGACCTTGATGTTCAGTTTTGGGTATACGTCAGTAGCCAAAAAAGGAAATAGACCTTGGGGGCTAGCTTTAGGAATATAATCTGACAGTTTAGCAAGCAAGAGGAAAGGGGAAATGACAAGCCTGCAGGTGCCATGTTTTCCATGCGTGGGCCTGTTATCGAATCCTTCAAACACATTTGTTATTAGTTGGAATACAGAAAATACTGAATAAGGTAGTTGTCAAGATAGGAAAGACGAGAGGTGCAGATTGAATGTGTCTGCTTCAGTATATATAAGGAAATTATAAGCTGATATTTGCACATAAAATGAAGTTCTTTTTTATTAGATATTTTCTTTATTTACATTTCAAATGATACCCCCTTTCCCAGTTTCCCCTTCAGAAAAAAAATATTTCCTCTCCCCCTTCTCCCTCTGCTCTCCAACCCACACCCTCCTGCTTCCTGGTCCTGGCATTTACCTCCACTGGGGCATAGAGCCTTCAAAGGACCAAGGGCCTCTCCTCCCATTGGTGACCGACTATGTATCCACTGTTACATATGCAGCTGGAGCTATGAGTCCTACCATATGTACTCTTTGGTTGGTGGTTTAATCCCTGGGAAATTTGGGGGTACTGGTTAGTTCATATTGTTGTTCCTCCTATGGGGCTGCAAAACTCTTCAGCTCCTTGGGTCCTTCCTCTAGCTCCTTCATCGGGGATCCTGTGCTCAGTCCAATGGATGGCTGTGAGCCTCTCCTGTATTAGTCAGGCATTGGCAGAACCTCTCAGGAGACAGCTATATCAGGCTGCTGTTGGCCAGCAGCACTTGCTGGCATCCACAAGTGTCAAGGTTTGGAGATTGTATATGGGAAGGATTCCAAAGTGGGGCAGTCTCTGGATTGTCCTTCCTTCAGTCTCTGCTCCATACATTGTTTCTACAACTCCTTCCATGGGTATTTTGTTCACCCTTCTAAGAAAGATTGAAGTATCCACACTTTGGTCTTCCTTCTTGAGTTTCTTGTGGTTTGGAGATTGTATCTTGGGTATTCTGACCTTCTGGGCTGATATCCACTTATCAGAGAGTGTCATGTGTGTTCTTTTGGGATTGGGTTACCTCACTCACGATGATATTCTCCAGATCCATCCATTTCCTTAAGAATTTCATAAATTCATTGTTTTTAATAACTGAGTAGTATTCCATTGTATAAATGTACCACATTTTCTGTATCCACTCCTCAGTTGAGGGACATCTGGGTTCTTTCCAGCTTCTGGCTATTATAAATAGGCTGCTATGAACATAATGGAGCATATGCCCTTATTACATGTTGGCATATCTTTTGAGTATATGCCCAAGAGTGGTATAGCTGGGTTCTCAGGTAGTACTATGCCCAATTTCCCGAGGAACTGCCAAACTGATTGCTAGAGTAGTTGTAACAACTTGCAATCCCACCAGCAATGAAGGAGTGTTCCTCTTTCTCCACATCCTTGCCAACATCTACTGTCACCTGAGTTTTTGATCCTAGCCATACTGACTGGTGTGAGGTGGAATCTCAGGGTTGTTTTGATTTGCATTTTCCTGATGACTAAGGATATTAAACATTTCTTTAGGTGCTTCTCAGCCATTCCATATTTGTCAGTTGATAATACTTTGTTTAGCTCTGTACCCCATTTTTAATAGGGTTATTTGGTTCTCTGGAGTCTACCTCCTTCAGGTTTTTGGATATATTGGATATTAGTCCTCTATTGGATATACAATTGGTAAAGATCTTTTCCCAATCGGTTTGTACTATGGACAGTGTCCTGACTTATAGAAGCTTTGCAATTTATGAGGTGCCATTTACCAATTCTTCATCTTAGAGCATAAGCTATTAGTGTTCTGTTCAGGAAAATTTCCCCTGTGCCCATATACTCGAGGCTCTTTCCCCACTTTCTTTTCTATTAGTTTCAGTGAATCTGTTTTTATGTGGAGGTTCTTGATCCACTTGGACTTGAGCTTTGTACAAGGAGAAAGGAATGGATCAATTTGCATTATTCTACATACTAACCACCAGTTGAGCCAGCACCATTTGTTGAAAATGCTTTTTTTTTCTTTTTACCACTGTATGATTTTAGCTCCTTTGTTAAAGATAAAGTGACCATAGGTGTATGGGTTCATTTCTGAGTCTTCAATTCTATTCTATTGATCTACCTGCCTGTCACAGTACCAATACCATGCATATTTTATCACAAATGCTCTGGAGTACAGCTTAAGGTCAGGGATGGTGATTCCACCAGAAGTTTTTTTATTGTTGAGAATAATTTTCTCTATCCTAGGTTTTTTGTTATTCTAGATAAATTTGAAAATTGCTGTTTTCAACTCCATGAAGAATTGAGTTGGAATTTTGATGGTGATTGCATTGAATCTGTAGATTGCTTTTGTCAAGATGGCCATTTTTACTCTCTTGGAGGACAGATCAAGCAAATGCAGTTTTAATAAACATATTTAAGGGTAATAGATAAACTTGGGGACATGATTGTAATACATCTTGGATGTTTCTCTGTTAACAACAAAAAGCAAAGCTTCATGTTATCTCAGTTTTGCCTGTGTTTGTGTAATTTTGCTTTCCATTCCTTCCATCAGGGGTCACCTGTTTCCTGTCTGTGAATCTGATTTACTTAATTAACAGATTGTGACAGATGACATGGTAGATTTCTAATGGAATATCTGTACATCCCTTTCTTCTTTGAAACAATATTTTTAAATCTTATTTTATGTCTATAAATGGTTTACCAGCATGTATGTGAATCCAGGTACATGCCTGTTGCATATAGTAGTCAGAAGAGGATCCTCTGGAACTGTAGTTTCAGATGGTTGTGAGCATTATTGTGGTGCTGAGAATTGAACCAGTTCCTCTGCAAACAGAAAACAAACAATCAAACAAAACAACAATATCAACAACAAAAACAAAGGGCTCACTTACTCATCTTCCCATTCATTTGTTTCTCTTATATTCTTTCAAAGTCTTTCAAAGAGTTGCTCTAAAAATTCCATAACATCTCGTCTAATCTTTGGAGCATAATGTTAAATAAGTAATAAAATCAAGCCACTGTAATAGATAACCATGTGTCAGTGGTCTAAGATCTACAAGCCTGCAATTTTATTGAATGCAGTTTCAAATGTTACTCATATAGCACCAGGAGAGGACCCACACTGGCATTACACACAACCATGAGTTAGGAGAAAAGTACTGTTTTATACCACCCTGTTTTGAAGAGTCCTGTTAAATGGCGTTAACCATTGATGAGTATTTCAACAATAATATTGATTACAATTAGTAGACTCTTGATACAGATGGACTAGTGAGCTTAGGAACTAAACCTTATGAGCACTGTAATGCTAATTATGTCATAGACAATATACGTACTATTTTTATTTACTAACTTTGCTTGGAGGTTAAACTACAATCTGACTATATTGTTGAAATATATTAATATACTCAAAATTTTTAAACAATATGATATTTTGAGAAGATGATATGACCATATTTCTATTTTGTTGAACACATAAGGCCTAACATGGTCATTCCATGTTTGCAAATGTGGAAATTTTAAGCCCCATACTTCTTCCCTCACTCTTTTAATAATAATAATAAAACATAATGATCAGGTTGAAAATATTAGTCCTGAATGTTCTCCATCTAAGCAAACTTCAAATCTAATCAGAGATGCATTGGTTCCCTTGTAATGGTCCTGTCATTTAATTAATGTATGAGTGGGCCTATCTTACCGGGTAAGACAGTAATGGCATTCATAGCTCTGACAGTTGGATAAAACTATTAATGTCTTTTTCCCTTCTCCCAGTAGTCTCCTAATACCTGCTAGCACTTTGAAAGGTAAGTAGTAGTAATAAAGCTTCCAATCAATTTCAGCTTGATCAATATACTTTCCAATCAAGATGTATGTTGTGTCTTCAGCAATAATTTCTTATCACTTCATTTTGTTGTGTAATTGAGAGGAATGTCATGCATCTGCATTTGGAGGATATGACTATTGATTAGTTAAACTGACTAAGCACCAACATGCCCTTTCAAAATATTTGTTTATATCCTTATACAAAGTCTACTGTCAGTCTTAATCAAAAAAGCCTCTCTTTGCAGTTGTTGGTGGATGAGAATAGTGCACCAAATGCTAGTAATGAATGATGATTGAGGGAGTTTTCATAAATATTGCACTTACTGTCCTATCTGAAGACTAAAGGTGCATTGAAAAAGAGGAAGCAGGAAGAATGTAAGGGCCAGACGATGGGAAGAAGAATTCGAAGGAGCATGTCTTTTGGGCATGACAGCAATTACAATCTCAAACTCTGAATAGCTGTGGATATTAACACTAGACTGCATAAGACTGACCCTGCCAACAGGAAATTGTAGATGTGGAGAAGTTATGAAGCCTCCCTAGCGTACCCCTCACACACAAACTGTTCAACTGTTGCCTACTAACAGGTTCTCAGAGCAGAAGTCTTTCTCTTCAGTTGTTTACCAAGAGGGAAGCCAACTAAACCTCTGTAGATAGTTCTAAACTTGCAGTTATTTGTATGGCCGTTTTAAATACAATGAGCCCCAAAGCAAAACAAAACAAAACATTATTGTGAGAAAGAGATTTATAGGAAAAAGAGAGGTTGACAAGGGGAGGAACAGAAAAATATAGGGCTGAGGGAGAGTAATCAGAAATGTTTTCATTGTATTTTAGATGTATTAGATCTTTCTTGAAGAAGTAATTTAATTTAAAATCTATAATGGTTGAATAATCAATTCTATGTATTTTCTGTATACATTCACATGACACATATGTGGGCATGTACACATGCCAGCCAGCACACACACAACAAACACATACCCCCATACACACACACACACACACACACACACACACACATCTATTTAAAACTACAAGTACTCCATTAGGCAAACAAAAAAGTAATTTCTTCTGCTTATAGATAGAAATGTAGAATTTAATTTTATTTATGTTATCTATATTATCTTCCAAGGACATATAAGGTCATATAACTTAAAAAACAGCTAGTGTCACAAGAATTAAAAGATGAAATTTCTTGCAAAGCTTTTTGAAGGACAATAATTTCTTTCTTAAATTGTATGCACTACCTCTTAGAGACAAACACATTATTTCTAGCTTTTGTTTGTTTGGTCTACTGTCAAAATCTTCATCTTTCTATATCATCTATGTACTAGAAATACATATTTTATTGTTTTACTAAATGAACTAAACTCAGTCTATTTTGGTAAAATAAAAATTAGTACAAGCTTTAGGGGTTGTTACTTAATCATAAGAATACCTAGGGCATGGCACAGTGTAGCCATTTGTGTTCTGTGGTGACAACCATGTGAATAGATGGCCTTTTGGAAATGAAATAGAGACTCAAGAAATTCTGAGGCAGACTAGGCTCTTCTTTCTAATGATCAAACAGCTAAAACCATAAACAGTAATGTGGAAATTGAGCAGGTCTTTGCCAGCAATCTTACAAGGAACATATAAAAACCAAGGATGTATACCATATCATGGGACCTCTGATTTTTCTTGCTTTAAATGATATCCCAAGATAAAGCTCCTACTCTTTTTTCTGTAGCACTTAACACCCAGTTGAGGGCCCATTAATGCAAATGAAATATAAATATTGAAACTATAATGGAGTATCACTCTCCTATCCTAGTGATAAAGCCTCTGGTGTTTATGCAAAATGACACCATCTCTCAAATCAAAGGTATCAGAGGATGCCAAGTTGAAGAGCTGAAGGGTTTAACTTTAATCTGAAAATACCTAGCATCAGTTCCTTGATGGGAAGTCCTATTCAGATCGTTACGTTGCAGACACATATGCCTTCCCAGTAATAAAGCATATGTATTTCTTCAGAAGAGTCCCAGATAAAAATATGATATGCTCAGAAAAATTTTTAACAAATCGAATTTAGACATAGGACATGTTCTAGGCATACATTTCAAGCATCTGTGGTTTATTTCCATTAATCATTCACTGTGGGAACTTCTGACAGCATTGACATAAGAAAAAGGTAAAGTGAGTATTTCTCAGAAATTGGAAGAGGCCAACTGGAGAGTTTATAAGGGAAGACACCTTAAAGTCAGCCCTCTCACTGATTCAGTCTAGTGGTTTAAGGTATTTTTCATGTCACAATGGTAGCATAAGAAAAAAGGCTGGACTTTTTCAATTGATGGAGGAGAACTTAGAGTCTTATATTCCAAGGAATACCAACTCAAAATTCTGCTAAAATTCATTAAGCAGTGCATCAGTTAGAATAGAGTTACTTGCAGATATGATAGCAGAGAGACAATGATCTGGGGATCCATAGATATCTCATAGGAAGCATTCATCTGAGTAGCATCAGGACATGCTTATGAGGAAGATACCAGTGCTGGAGCAGGAATAATAGAAGAAACAATAGGGGTTTGCCATAGTTTCTTTTACACATAATAGGTGGAAAGAACTATAGTGCATAGATTATTGGATAGAGCTCTCAAAATGGTAGTACCTAAATAGAATGCACCAGTAGTCCTAAACCAAGATCTGCCTATGTTCTGCTGAAAAGAACATGAAAGCAAGCAAGAAAAGGATGAAAAATTCAAATAACTGTATTACATATCACAAGAAAACCCCAAACTATTTAAAATAATATTCTAAATCCACTGGAACTAAAGAAAGAGCAGCATCAACAACTGTATAGCGCCCAATTACAACATTCTAGGCAGTCTGCCTTTATGATACAACACTTGTCTGTAATGCCTGAAGCCATGGGTTAACTCCTCAGTGTGTACATGTGCACATGCATGCATGTGCACACACACACACAAGTGCACATACATACACACAATACATATAAAAATTAAGTAAGTTGGATCCCTAATAAGAATAAAATTAGATAAGAATAACAGAGCTACAAAAAATAGAGAAAATTTAATTTGTATGGAAATATTTTAAGTTTTCATTTAAAACTGTTTCAGATGCTCAAAAGCATGAGCAAAGTGTGAATAGTAGAAGCAGATACCATACACGAGGCATATAAATATTCATCTATCCATGTATAAAATACCTAGTGCATACTGCTTCAGACAAAAATCATATTGATTAGGATGACAGAAAATTAAACACTGGAGAAAAATTATTTACCAGTAATAATCATCAAATAATAAGAACCTCGGCAGTGGTGGCGCATACCTCCCAGCACTTGGGAGGCAGAGTCAGGTGAATTTCTGAGTTTGAGGCCAGCCTGGTCTACAGAGTGAGTTCCAGGACAACCAGGGCTACACAGAGAAATCCTATGTCGAAAAACCAAAAATAAATAAATAAATAAATAAATAAATAAATAAATACTAGCTGAATTTTCTCCAAATTTGATACTATAAAGTCTGAAACTCGATGGAGTTCAAAGAGAAGTCATATACATCAGACTATTCTAAGATATCTCATAAGCAATCTGCCTAAAGCAATTGCAAATATGTATTTTTTAATTGTTTGAGCAAGACACACAGTATGTACAGAGGATCAAAGGCAGAAAAAGGAGCAAATATAGCTGTAGACATAATGCAGCCTACAATACAGAGGAGTGTCATATTGCGATTCAAGGGCAGGAATGAGTAATGCCCAAGAAATGTGATTGACACAATTAAGAATAAAATGAAAATTTTTTTTTAGTGGAAAAGCTAAAAAATCAAAGCAAAAAGTCTACTGTCTGTAACTGGTAATAAGAATTTTTAAAGAACTTTAGTAAGAACAACAAAAGCTGGTCAGACCACCCAGTGCTCCCAGGGACGACATCACCAACCAAGGAGTGTACAGGGAGAGATCTGTGACTCCAGATACATAGGAAGCAGAGGATAGCCTTGTCTGACATCAATGGGAGGGGAGGCCCTTGGTCCTGTGAAGGATTTTTGCCCCAGCATAGGGGGATAATAGAGGGGTGGGGTGGGAGATGGTAGGTGTGTGTGGGAACACCCTCATAGAGGCAAAGTGGAGGGAGGAGAGGTCAGTTGTGGGATGAGAGCTTATTGAGAGGTAACCAGGAAATGACATAACATTTGAGATGTAATCAAATGTAATAATAAATCCAAAGAAAAAGGACTTCAACAGAAATATCAGTGATAATAAATGAAAACTAGATCAAAATAGAGGATTGAAATAATCATACCTATTTTATATATGTATGAAATTCTCAAAAAAAATTTAAGGAGAAGGCAACTCATTTTTGCCACCTCTACTTGATACTATAGTAGAAGTTCTAACCAGCATAGCAGAACAAGGAAAAGAATGAATACCCTAATATGATATTATGAAACAGTACACCTGGCTTTGTTCACAAACCACATGTCCTTTTATATGTGTGCTATCAAGGAATTAGTAAACAATTACTAGATTTGAAAAGTGAGTTTAGTAGGTTGAAAGAAACCCAAATCATTATCACATATCTAATTTCCTGTTTCTAAGGTGATTAATTAACAAGTGAATTTAAATTTGAAGTCACATGCTTTTTATAACAAGATAAAAATATAACCAAAGTATTTTATATGTATGTATAAAAGAAAGAGAGAGGAAATACTATCTCAAGGAAAATAATTGTTTAGTATAACTAATATACATTAATAATAAAATGGAGTAAAATGGAAAGCATTAACTGTAAATATTTGTATACTCCTTTGGATTTATTTATTTTTATTTTATGTGTATAGATGGTTCCATGTATTTTAGTGTATCATATATCTAGAGTTCCACAGAGGCTGTAAGAGGTAATTTGAGCCATTCAATTGATGTTGTGGGTGGTTTTTAGTTGCCCTTTGGGTTTGGGGAATCACCAGTACCATCTTTCCAGACCCCTAACTAATAAATTTGATGGAATATTGTCCAAGCTTATATAGTAAAAATGGACTGATGTGGCAAACTCAGTGGTTATAAATAACTTTGGTGATATTAAGTCTCTCCAATTTAATCTGCAGGAGGAATTAATTCAATCAAATCCTTGGAAACTACTCAATGATTTTGAGATTTATGTGAAACTGCAAAAAAAAAAAAGTACAATTGAGATATTTTTAAACAGAAAACCTCTTTCACATACACACGCAACACACACTTCCTGATTTCATATTTCTCTCCATAGTTAAAATCATCAGCAGAGCAGAATGGGCATTGTAATATTAGGTCCTAAATCTCACAAAGGCATCATCTGAGGACCAAGTGTTCCAATGCCTGAAACTATATTGGTCATTTGTCATTCAAACCATCACATGTCATCATGAAAATTGGAGTAACAAGGCAGCAAACAAATACTTGCCAAACATACATGAAAACCTGAGATTGACTCCCAGAACTACAAGCCTTGGTTGGGATCAATGCATCTTTCCTACTTGGAATGTGTAAAAGATCATAACAGTTCAAAAAGAGACAACACGACACAAAGTATCAACTACAAAATGGTCACAAGTTTACATATACCCTTGAGTAATGAGGACTCTTTATGGTCAATAGTAGCCATTAGAGAAAGGCAACTTAAATCACAATATAACAACAATATAATAACAATATTTCTGGGATGATACTTGGAGCCCACATAATCATAGATGCAATTATTCAGCCATGACCACAAATAATGCATAACTGAGTGGATGTGGTTATATTGAAATAAAATTTATTAGTGATTACTAAGTGGAAAATTTCATAAAGTTCAGTTTTTACCTTTTCTTAATAAAAAGTATGAGACACAATTCCTAACTCATAAGAAGTACTGAAGCAGATGGCAAGCCAGATTCAGCCAGTAGAACATAGTTTATAGATCCTAGTTTATAGATGTGCAGTGATAATTCATGTGGCAATTTAAAATAATCCAACTAGTTTGAAAAGTATTCAGCAGTTTCTTAAAGCATTAACTATGCATGTGTCATTTTATTCAGCTCTTTTATTTTACATGTTTATCCTAGAGGAAAAGCTGGCCATGACCACATAAAGACCTAACTATTGCTTGCAAACTGGAAACAACTCAAACGTTAATCAGCATATGGATAGTAATGTGAATAGATGGTATATATAAGAAATAGAATATCAGCCATATGGAGAAAGAAGCTCTTAATATACAACAGAGAATGTCTCTTAGATAACTATGCTCTGTTACACAAGGTGGATGGTTTTGTTTATAGTAAATTCTACTTATGGGGCTTAGTTCAAGAAAGAAGAAATACCCTAGGTAGGTGAGAGAGGGACTGATTAGAAAGGGCCACAGGGATGACCCTTTTGTCAGGGATGAAAACATTGATTACACAGTGTCAATGGTGACGATTTCAAGGTAAATACAGATCATCCACAATGGTAATGATTTCAAAGAAAGCATAGTTCTTGCACACAAAGATAATAAACTTTAAATATCTAAGCTTCATTTTGGAACAATTAAACCTCAATGACAGTGTAGGAAATCTGTCCTCAACAACAATTTTATAAACTTTTATGTCTTATTCTAAACTGAAATTGATGGGAGTCCCTCTAGGACAATTCCTTTTTAAAGCCTGCCTCCAATTAAACAAGAGTGAGCTTAATTCCTTAATTCTTTCAATAGCACACTAGGATTTAGTAAACAGCTCAGGGACATACTTAGATAGTGAAGCAGAGAGTAGGTAACCACATGCATTTCTACATAGAAGAAGGAATGCATGACATGAAATACATAATATATATTGTGTATACAGCACTTAAACATTTGCATGATTATGTAAAAGCCCAGAAATCTAAGAATCAAGAATTGACCTTTCTTCCTTTCTAATTTGAATATCAGTTTTGACTTTCCCAGTGTTGTGTTAATAAATGATATAAAAATGTGGCTTGTGTATTATACCACTTGAATCAGTCCAGAGAACTGAGAAATGATGTTGCTCAACTCCTCCTTCAGTTGATAAGGAGACAAGTACAGGAAAGAAAAACATCATTGTATCTTCTTTCAATTAGTGTCTTCCACATGCCAATCAGATATCCATAAAGGTTATGAGCAAGGTGCAGTAGACATACTTATTTAGATTTACCACAGTAAGTATGCAACTCCATAAAGAGCTCAGTGATCAATGTCACAATTTTCTTTCCTGTGCACATAAGGAAGTTGTTAATGCACATAGATGCACACACATGTACATACACACACACACACACAAATACACACAAACACACACGAATGCTGTACAGAGTGAGCCATAGTGCAAAAGATTTATCTGCAAGGCTCTATATAAAATAGTTTGATGGACACCCATAAATGAACACATTGACCTTAAAGGTCAATAAGTATGGTTTACAATTTAGTTATAGGCATACTGAGAGCAATTCTAAAAAAAAAAAAAAAAAGAACAGAATGCAGTGTTTTCTGTTTTTCACATAACAACTTAAATTCACTACTGATTTAAAAAGGTTAAAATAAGTTCAGATATTATTGCTTTCATCTTACTGGTGAGTCCCAGGTGGCAAATCTGAAGCAAAATTGATGCACAAAGCCATATTAGTCTCATGTGCTTCTGCCTTGTAAAACTTATAACCCAACACAGTATTACTTCACAAACAAATGCTTTGCAAGGTTATCTCTTTTTGTTTTTTGCCTGTTTTACCTTGAAGCTCCTTTATTCCTAAGCTTTCATGGAACATTCTGAATATTACTCTGTGAACACAATTAAGGGTCACACAGATGATATAAAGAGTAGAGGGTGAGGAAATAATTTTAGTTTCTCTTTCATGGGCAACAAGTTGATTTGTAGTCTACTATTCAATTCTGCAACATGGAGCTTAAGGACAAGGGGAAAGTGCAATGACTGTTTTGTATGATGAAAAGGAGAAGA
Organism: Mastomys coucha; assembly: GCF_008632895.1. Lineage (NCBI taxonomy): Eukaryota > Metazoa > Chordata > Mammalia > Rodentia > Muridae > Mastomys > Mastomys coucha. The sequence continues at coordinate 61,460,935 of NW_022196912.1, forward strand.
GAAGAGAGGGGAAGGAGGAGGAAGAGCAAGGGTAGAGGGAGAGTTACAGAGAGACTGGTGTTAGAGTTTGTCAATTTCCTGCAAGGCTCTGTGTAAATGAACAGCTCAGGGTGTGCACTCTGCTTAGAAATCATTTCCTGTAAAGTTTGGAGGTAAGATTTTTTTCAATGTCCTTTGTCTTTTGTTCCCAAGTTCCTCTCAGTTCATGAACATCTTTAAAAGTGTTCTTAGCCCTCATACGTGCAAACTGGCCTATTCAGAAGGAAGAGCAAACATAAAAGGGATAGAGATTGCCCAGGAAGCTGCAATCTAAGGGTGGGTATTAGTGACATGAGGGATCTGAGGAGCTACATGGAGCCACTATCACAAGCATTCTAAAAACACTCAATTGTGGTTTTGCAGTGGAGTGCTTCCGATTTCACCAAGGAGATTAAAATGCTTGGAAAGACAAGGAAACATTAATCTATATAGTAGTTATTGAGAACAGCACAAGAGTGGATTCAGTGGTGATCCAAACGCATTTACGTAAGCATGAGTCATTTCTTCCTACATAACAGGCTACTGAGTGGGATTACTCACACGTGGTATTGAGTTCCTGTCTCTAGATATCAGTCAGCCTTTCAGGAAATCCAATTAAATCAGCCTGCTCGCAGCTATGTGACTAAATTTACCAATTGGTACAAGTATTAGTCAATAATTATGCTAAGACAATAGTGCTGCTCTAACTAGTGAAGTTACAATACTTTGAAATAACAGATATTAATTGTCAATGTTGGCAGAATCCACCATATTCACAATAGAAGGGTATTCTTCATACTGGTTATATTCTTTTCTCTCTCTTCTTCCCCTTCTTCACATTAATACATTCCCAGGGTTTATTATCATTAATCTACTTTAAGGTAAATACTTCAGCGTTTTTCTTTTATTGTTTTCACATATGAGGGAGAAGCTATGCTTCTCTTTGTGAGTCAGGTTTACTTTGCTTAACAGGCCATTCGTCTCTTTTATCCATTTGCTGCAAATAATGACTTTATTCTTCAAGCTGAACAGATTATATTCAACATGTCTACCATATCATCTTTATCCAATTATTTGTACTCTCCACAGATTTGTTAGAGCCTATATGCTAATTTCTAAAATGGACATAACAAGATTGTATATAGTTGCTTTTTCTATATTTTAATAATTTTTTTGCATTTATACTTTTAACAATTATTTTATTTAATTATTTTTAACTATGTGTGTTCATACATGCCTGAGAGCATGTTTGTGTGTGTGTATACATATATGTGTCTGCTTGTGGGTATGTGACTGGGATTGCAGATGGCTCCTAGAGGCCAGAGGCATTGAATCCCCTAGTGTTGGAGTTGGAGTTGCAAACAATTGTGGTCTGCCAAATATGAGTTCCAGAAACCAAACTCAGGTACCTTAGAAGAACATTAAGTGCTGTTAACTGCTTAAACACATAATTAGCTCTTACTAATAAATCTTTTTAAAAATAAAATTTATAGAAGCCTCTGGCTCTACGAGAGGCCATGCTGGTACCTGAAACCTTAGATAAAACCCCACCAACAGACCACAAACACTTTCTGAAAGCCTACCTAGCTTTTCCCATCAGTTCCCCCTACACTCACTCACAACATTAGCACAATGGAGCCTATGACTCCATTAGAAGTCACTGCTATATCAGAGGTCCTGCAGTTATCTAGAACCATGGATAAGCCCCAGCTGGCAGATCATCAACACTTTGGGCCACCCCAGCCTTTCCCCTACAACTCCCATCTTCTCATCACCATATACTGGCTCTCAACTCTATAGAAGCCATCTTCTGTACCAGAGGCCATACCAATTACCAGAAACCCAGAAGCCCAGATGCAACTATTGAACTGAGAATCCCAGTGGTCACAAAAAGGGACATAGCATTAAAGCACTCTGGAAGACCCAACAGGAACCTGAAAAAGTCAGATGAAGATATTTGCACCCAAGCAATGGACAGAAGCAGCTGACCCCTGTTGTTGAATTAGGGAAGGATGAAAGAAGCTGAGGAGAAGGGCGACCCTGTAGGAAGACCAGCAGTCTCAATTAACCTGGACCCCTTGGGAACTCTCAAATACTGGCCTGCCAAACAGGCAGCATACACCAGATGATATGAAGCCCCCAGAACACATACAGTAGAGGACTTCCAGGTCTGTGTTCATTCAGAGATGATGCATCTAACCCTCATGAGACTGGAGGTCTCAGGGAGTTTAGAGGTCAGGTGGTGTGAGGTGTGGGGATATCCACATGGAGACATGGGAGTAGGGAGAAGGTATGGGATGTGGGACGGACAGTGGGGGGATGGACAGGGGGCTGGAATCAAATATGGAGTGTAAAAAATAAATTAATTAATACAAAAGGAAAAAGAAAAAACAGAGAGAATCCCCTATATCCTATCAGACCACAAAAGAATAAAGGTTGATTTCAACAAGAGAATCAACAGAAGACCTACAAACTTGTGAAAAGTGAACAACTCTGTCTCTCTCTTGAAGGAAAAAAATAAAGAAGGAAATTGAAGACTTCCTAGAATTCAATTAAAATGAATAGAGAACACCAAATTTATGGGACACAAAGCATTTCTAAGCGGAAAGTTCATAGTACTATCAGTCTTTATTAAAAGGGTAGACCTGATTCATGAAACTAAACAGAGGATCTGTTGAACTCCCTGTACCACTGCCCTCATTTGTTTAGTAATGTGGGGATATGATTTGAAATCATATCCCCACAAAACACACCAAATAGACTCATCAGTATATACATGTGCATATACAAGTGAACACACACACAGACACACACCAATAATATTCAAACAGAAAATAGGAAAATAATTTGAAAAGGAGTGGGAAAGACGTGTGAGGGGTTGGAAAGAAGGAACACAGGGAGATGTTAAGAGGACGAAAGGGAAAGGGGAAGGAATACAATTAGATTTTATTAGAGGAATAGAGAGATGGCTCAACAGTTAAAGATATGGATTACTATTGCTAAATGCTGGAGTCTAAACCCCAGCACCCATATGGTGGCTCATGATGATTTGTCTCTCCAGTCTCAGGGGATATGATGCCCTAGGGGCACACATAGTGCATAGACATACACGAAGGCAAGAAAACTAATTATAGAACACAAACACAAAATAACTTCCAGAGCTGAAGATGACAGGATAAATGGAGCCCTACCTTACTTAAGAAGAGACTTATAAGATTACAAAATTCCAAGATAAGGAGGAAACGTTGAACACATCCAGTTTTAAGAGGGCAACTCCTTTAATGAAGTATTCAGCACGTGGTAGCGCCTGGCTGCCTCACAGTCTTGGATGCTAGAAAAATGCAGCACAGTTATTTGAGTCTTTCAGGTCTTAATTAGAAGATGGTGTAAAAGAAAAGAGCATTTTGTTTTCTATGAGACCGCAGCAGAGAACATGATCTACAGCTTAAAGTTCTGTCTGGTTTTGTTCTTTGCTTTTAGTGTACATTATTTTATTTCATTACTCTATAGCTGATCAGATTCATTATGACATTTTCATACTAGTATGTCATAGTATGTTCTTAGTCATCCCCCAGTACCGTTAATCGCACTTACTGGTCTTCTTCCTTCCTCCCAGCAAAGAGTCTTCTTTCTGATTTCATGGAGCAAGTATTATATTCTCCTTTTTTTCTCTTCCTTTTGTTTTCATTCCCTTCTCATACTCTGCTTTTAGCCTTCATATAATACACACACACACACACACACACACACACACGCATGCCTTAATGTTGTACACACATACAGATACACACACATATATACACACACAATTCATGAGTGCACATGCATGTACACACCCATGTATATACATAAATTTAATCTAGATTTTACATGTGGGAGACAACAATGTTTCTTTTCCTGAGTATGGCTAATTCTGCTTAACATAATAATTCCTGGTCCCATTCATTTTTCTGCAAATGTAACATTATTTTTCTTTGCAGGTACATGAAATTATGTTGTGTCAATATACTATATTTCTTTATCCATTCATCCATTGATGGATGTCGTGACTGGCTCTGTGTATTTTTATTGTATTATGAATAATGCAGAAACTGGTTGAGTAACTTTGGTATTTACCCAACAGTGTATTTGGATCACATGACAGTTCTTGTTTCTAGGTGTTTTGTTTTGTTTTGTTTTTTAGCCATTTCCATGGTTATTTTTATAGTAGTTGGACTAGTTTATATTTCAGTTAGCAGTGTGTAAGTTCTTATCTTTGCTCTCACCCTCATAAGAACTTGTTGTCATTTACTTTCCAGCTAGTAGCAGTTCTGACTGGGAAGAGATGGAATATCAGTGTATATTCTTAATAGCATTTCCCTGATGGTAAGGATGTTGAACAGTTTTTCAAATATTTATTAGCCACATATAAATTTTTCTCCTCTGAGAAGTGGTTCATGAATTCAATAATTTATATATTTACTGAATAGGAATTTGGAGGCTTTCTGTCTGTTTATGTATCAGTATCACATGTGAGTTAAGAACAGACTTTAAATTTTAGAAAAAAAAAGGTTTAAAATAAGTATCACATAGAAATTGTATGTGAGATGTATGTTTCAGTATATAAATAAAGCTTTGTCTGAATGTATCCTTATTCATTTATTTATGTTTATCCTATGACTGATAGGACAGAAAGGGACATATACAACATAATGACGGCACTCACCGTACCATGTTCCAAGCCTGATAGTCTCCCTCTGGTCCTTTTGAGTGCCAGCCCCCATTTTACACTCTGTGACTTTTAACAAGGTTTGGTTTAATCCCTTTGCATCTTATGAACAATATACAATGCTGTGTTCTCTTTCCCCAGAGCAGACTAAATCTTTTGCTACCTAGCATCAGAGACAGTGAATACATTAGCAGCAAATAATCAATCTAAAAGACAAAAGACAATTCCAGCTAAAATAATCTCCACAATCGAGTGTGAAGGCAGAATAGAGTCAGTGTTGGACATGCACAGACCACTAAATTAACACAACCTCTCAAGTCGACATTCTCAGGCAGCAAAGTGGCAAAGTGGGCAGGAGAGGTTTTATGTTATTCAAGATTTAAAATGACAACGGTGGAGTGTGGTTTGGGTAAAACAGAGTGAAAGGAAATTAGAAAGGAATCCACTGGAGCTTGACACACAAAGCATTTTCATTTGAGCAAGGATTAATAACAGAATCAAATTCCTTCCTCCATCAGTTCAGTCACACTGACTGCATAGCTAGAATGAGCTATGGCCATATAACCATCAAATAAGAAAAAACCGGCCTGGACTCTGCTGAAGTTATCATACTTAGCCAATGGACAGAAAGTCACTAGGATGATTTGTACTTCTAGGTCAGAAAATATATTTGATATAGTTGTTAATAAAACTGCAATAATAGACTACATATAATAGTGTGAATCTATGAAAATGATCCTATTTCTAGACTCTAGCTGGTAAGGAAGTTTAACTTCTGGAATTTGTGAAGCAAATTTATTTTTCATTCATATTTCAAGTATTCTGTTGTTTGGCTTCAAACAATGTATCAAGAGTAACAAGTCCTCTCTTTCTTCTACTGAGCACAAGGGTAGTTGACACTGGCACGGTGACAGCAGATGGGATGGGCTGCGGTTCAGGATTATCCTTGACTATATGCTGTACTTCAGTGTAACAAGAGAATGAAAGAAATAAAAGAAAAGAAGGAAGGAAGCATGAAATGGACAGTAAATCTGTCATTATATATTAGAATATATCAATTAAATAGCATAAAAGTGATAGAATTTTATGTAGCTCAAACAAACTAACCTCTATGTATCCCTCTTAGGTTAGAGATGAGAATAAGGATTTCAGGACTTGCGATGGCCCATTCGAAGGGCCTGATCTCTAGAAGCATTTGCATACTCTATCGTGATTTCTTATATATTGCCTATACCCTGGACAGCTTTCTGCCCAACCCTAACTGCTGTTGCAGATTGGGGGTGGGTTGACACAGAGTCAATGACACAGATTCCGGGAGCAGGTGAGAAATGCTGCAGCAAGCTCATCTGAGCACGGCTGCAAGCTCCTTTAATATCCTCTACGCACACCCTCATTGGTTCCAAGAAAGTATCTATTCTAAGCATCAGTTTCTTATTAGTTGACATTATTTACACCAGAAATCCTTGCTCTCTCAGGCAGTCCTCAATTCAGTTCTCCTGCAGGAGCTGCTTCTGCAGCTACATTGCCCCCAGCGTTTACATAGAGGCAGCCGTACTGTTCCAGCTACACTTATGGGTAAGGAGAGACTTCTTTGGCCTAGGGCTATTCTGGGATCAAGCTATTACAAACAAATAACTGATAGCAACACGGAATGAGTCAAATGATGGTTATTTATGGATTAAGCTAGGTTAAAGTTCGGCCCGATGGCCCAGGTACTTATGTGGATGAGTGAAAGAGCATTGGTTGGTGAAGTAAGAAGTCAATCTGGGTCAGTTTTAGTATGTGATATAGGTTTAGATGGTTAGATTATGGGTCCTTGGGCTTAACTTACCCCAATGCTCTATGTGCAGTCAAGGTTATCATAAAATAACCCATTTCCACCTCACAGCCAGTGAAGGGACTGGTGTGTCAAGGAAATGATCTTTGCTTAAGGGCAAAGACCAGACTAAAGTCAAACTAGTTCCTACTGAGCCCAGGTAAATGGCTCACTGAGCCTGAGAAAGTCTTATCCATCAGACCTACTCTCTACAAGTGTTTTTCTCTGACTAAAGTAGCATAAAATGGAAAAGAGACTAGCAACCAAACAAAGTATACCGAGAAGGGGAATGTCTTTTGTAGATAAATTACCCTGAGACACAGGCTGATTTTTATTGCTAGTCTCCTTTCAGTGTGTTATTTCTTGTCTTCCCACAAATGCAGGGAGGTAGAATCTACCATGTGGGATTCACATTTTGTGTACTACTCATGTTTTGAAGAATTTCATGAGAAATTCTAAATTCTTAAGGGTATCATGTTTTTCTTTCTTGTTTTCATGGTCCTGACTTTGTAGTTTTAAAAGTAATTTTTATTCCCAATTGCCAAGGCTACTATCTTATTGAAATAGACTTCGCATTCCTCCTTAGTTTCCCTCTTCACCTTCCTCTCTCAAGTTTCTGTACTTCAGAAAGTCCTTACATCTCTCTCTCTCTCTCTAACACACACACACACACACACACACACACACACACACACACACACACATTCTAGTTATCTTCCACGTTTTGGTCCCAACTGCTAATCATATCATTTCTCCACAATAGATTAGAGAGTTATCCTGGGGCAAGGACCTTCAGCCTGAACATTTCTTTGCAGTTCAAAAATATTTTCAGCAGCAGCAGGTAAGTGCCTACTGAGAGTCCTCTCCAAGCTGTACACAGCACAATTCACTGTGGCTTAATTGAAGCTATGAAAGCAGAAGATAAGGAGTCATTACCCCATCACTGTGTTTTTCCCCTTCTGCACTCGGTGCTTATCAGTGCTCCAAGGTCACCACTGATATGGCAGCCAAAGATGCCTAAGTCCCTCTACTAATGAGTGACTCTCCCGACTCCAACCTTGTAGCTTTGCAGGGTCCCTCTTTAACCTGAGTAGAAAAGCAACTCTGCAGCCTTCTTCCCTTTTTCTTCATCCCTTAGATTTGCTCCAAGTCTCTGCTGAATTATATTTGAATAATTCATCCCACTCAATTTTTACTGAGTGACTAATGTGCTAATTAAGAGAGGAGTCATTTTAAGGTTGGATTTGGTGCTCATTACTAAACATCACTATAAAATATTCATACTGTATTTGGGAATTTAGGGGGAATGCAAAAAAGGACAGACATGTGTAAGCATGTTAATACTTCTCAAGACACCATAATCAGAATCAAGATTTTTTTGATTCTTGAAATGTTTCTGCCATGTGGTAAATCCTTGGCTATCCCATATCTTACTGGATAAAATGCATTAAGTAAGGAATGATGTGGTTTAAGCAAAATATCCCAACACTGTCTCTCTGCCTGCATTGCTTAAGTGTGTAGAAAACAATTGAATTCAGGAAACAGGTTTTGCCAACTCCAGGAAGCTCTCCCCATTTTTCTCAGGTTCTCTTTCACTTTCTTTCATGTATTTCTGTAACTTGTGCGCCTCATGTGGGGTTCCAACAATTCTATGAAGGATGCCATTTTTGTCTGGCAAGAAAATGGGATTTCAGAGACAAGTGTTTAAAAATTATACGTTAACTTCTATAAGCTAGAATTATAGATGAAATTTTTTTTCTAGAAGTTATGGTCTTAAAGGTGAAAAGAAGACTCAAAATTTTTTGTTCTTGAAATACTTCTCAGATAGTCTTGATTTGGCTTACTATAATTTAAAATAATAATAACCAATACAAAAACTTGAAGAACAGCATATTATGCTTATTTTAATTTTGAAATAAAAGAGATGCCTCTTAATTAGTTAAAAACATTTCTCACATGCATGATTCTTTTTTCTTTAATGTCATGATGATCAGAAATCTACTTAACTTTGATGATGTAAAATTATAAAATCATCATCATTTTAAATAATAAACAACCATAAATTCTTATAGATGTGCAAAATTTAAAAGAGTATATATTTCTGCATGCATGTATTACATATACTCATATAAAATTTTGAATTCCATAGATCTCTATGAGTTTATTAATGCAGTATTTCACCTCTACCCCAGAATGCATTCCACATGAAGAGCTGAGTTTGCATTATACACTTATTAGTTACTTGATCAAGATATATTCTATATTCTTTCCATAACTGCTAATGATCTCATTCTTTCCTGGTGAACCAAGCTTTAGGAACATTCCAACACTTAAGGAAGAACTGGGGAAATCTTGCTGTTGTAGATGTTTGGGATTAAATACAGACACACCTCAGTGTTTAAAAATTTAGGTAATAAAAGTAATATGCAGGTAGATCCTTGACTCAGTAGACATAAAAATGGTTAATAGTTCAACTTCCTGTGGCTCAAGTTGTAACTTAAAGGTAAAATGAAAGTTGTTTCAGAATTGAATATTACCATATAAGAAGCTTCCCAGCAGCTCAGACTCCTGTGGAAAGGGCTTCTTTTCCAACGTTAGCATTAACCTGAAAGCTGCATTCTCTCCACCAGAAAACAGAGAACCTACAACATTCCTATTATAGTGGAGACTAAAGAGATACCTATATGCTGTGCTAAGTGAAGTTAGATAAGCAACAGAAAAATCAAAATATACAGACAGAATGGAAGACATTTCATAAATAAAAAGGCAAACTTCATAAGAAACAAAAGAAGAGTATCTTAAAATTAAATACAAACTTTCAGAAATGTTAAACAGGGACAGTGAATGCTAAAATATGACTATTATTAAAAGTCCTCACCTGCCCCCTGAGAAGGAAACAAACACTTGGAATGGTAGAAGAGTAGAAGATAGATCACTGAAAGATGCAGGACAAGAAAAACCCTCTACCATTCAACCAAGATAGTGGGAAAACCCAAAGCATAATCTGGGGTTTTGCCAATTCGTTGTAAGGTTGTTTAGGTTAAGATGGAATGTGAAGACCATGACACTGGTCCCAGGCCATTACCAGATCCTTCCTTGATTCCCACTACCTTACTCATCACTATTTTCCCATCAAATCAGTGACATTTTTTTCCTACAGCTTCAGAGATTTCAGTCCATGGTTCACAGCTCCATTGCCTGTGCTTGAGGCAGAAAAGAGGATGATAGCATAGACCTGCTTCTACCTCTTGACAACTGGGAAAGGCCTGTTAAAAAGCTGTATGTTTCAAAGCTGTGTTCCTATATGTCTTAGTCAGGGTTTCTATTCCTGCACAAACACCATGACCATGAAGCAAGTTGGGGAGGAAAGGGTTTATTGAGCTTACACTTCCACATTGCTGTTGATCACCAGAGGAAGTCAGGACAGGAACTCAAGCAGGTCAAGAAGCAGGAGCTGATGCAGAGGCCATGGAGAGATGTTCCTTGCTGGCTTGCTTGTCCTGGCTTGCTCAGCCTGCTCTCTTATAGAACCCAAGACCTCCAGCCCAGGGATGGTACCACCCACAAGGGGCAATTGAGAAAATGCCCCACAGCTGGATCTCATGGAGGCACTTCCTCAACTGAAACTCCCTTCTCTGTGATAACTCCAGCCTGTGTCAAGTTGACACACAAAACCAGCCAGTACAATTGACCCCTTGTCAACTTGACACACAAACACAACACTATTAAGCCTCAATCCTTACTTTCTTATTCATCCCCAAGATCTAAAGTTCCACAGTCTTTACATATTAAAAGTTCAATCAATTTAAAATGTCCAATATCTTTTAAAATTCGAAGTCTCTTAACTGTGGGCTCCACTAAAATACACTCTTCCTTCAAGAGGGAAAAATATCAGGGCACACTCACAGTCAAAAGCAAAACCAATGTCTGGGACCCAACTCACGATCTTCTGGGCTCCTCTAAGGGCTTTACAGGTCACTTCTCCAGCTCTGCCTTTTGCAGCCCACAGCTTGTCTTTTGGGCTCCAGACACCTGTATTCCACTGCTGTCCTTGGTGGTCATTGTCTGGTACTGGCATTCCCAAAACACTGCTGTAACTAGGCTTTACCAATAGCCTCTCATAGACTGTCTTCATGGTGCCAAGCCTCAACTCCTTTGCATGACACCTTCAGTCCTGGGCCATCAATTGCAAACTGAGGATGCACCTTCACTTATGGCCTTCCATGGCCTCTCACTGTGCCGAGCCTCAGATGCTCTTCATGACCCTGTCATGCTGTCAAAACCATTACCACCTGGGTGACTCTTACACGTTACCAAGTCCTGCTGCAGCACAAGGTACAACCTTGGCTATCTATGGAGCACAGCCTCTTTGTGCTCTCAGAAAACACTTCCCAGAAGATGTCACCTCAATAATGCTGGTCTCTTCTTAATCACCGCTAATTTCTTA
>NW_022196912.1:61472503-61521815 GCF_008632895.1 Mastomys coucha
ACTTAAGCAGGTCAGGAAGCAGGAGCTGATGCAGAGGCCATGGAGAGATGTTCCTTGCTGGCTTGCTTGTCCTTTCTTGCTCAGCCTGTTCTCTTATAGAACCCAAGACCTCCAGCCCAGGGATGGTACCACCCACAAGGGGCAATTGAGAAAATGCCCCACAGCTGGATCTCATGGAGGCACATCCCCAACTGAAACTCCCTTCTCTGTGATAACTCCAGCCTGTGTCAAGTTGACACACAAAACCAGCCAGTACACTATAGTACACTTCCTCCACCTAAGCCACATGCCCTTCAGCTTTTTACTTCATTGATGAAGTTTGCCTTTAAAATCCACTCTTCCTTCTAAAGCACAACCAAGTAGGGAGATCAAGCTTTCAACACACAGACCTTCCTTGGAGGGGACTTCATATCTAAATCATCACAGATCCACTAGAAGACCAAGGCTTGGTATTAAGAAGGCATTTATTTCAGAGATATGCTTATAGGTACTTAAGAAAGAAATTTTACAGAAATCATTTGATTTTCACAGCTGCTTTGATAGTGACTTAGCAGTTTACAATGGCAAAGCTACAACTGAAGGAGAATTTTCCCCAAGGTGGAATGAGTTTTCTGAAGCCTTCAAAACCATTAAGTAGGTCGGTGAAGAGTATGATTTCTTCCAATGTATACCAATGATGGGCAGTTCCTTTCTATGTAACAACATAATGATAAGAATGATTTGTCATTCTTATCAAAGTACAAATTTCAGCTGTTTATTTTCTGGGTTTTCATGTCATACAATACAATTCCACATATACTTGTTGCCTTAATAAGTTAAAAATAATCAGCATGTTTAATTTCTCTATATTGTCTTACTCCTGTTCACTGGTTTAAGGTTTCTGGTGGGAGAAATATAAGCTGGTTCATCTGAGGAAATGCTAAAGCAGTAAGTCAAGCATAGAGAACACCAATGTTGTAGATACTAAATGCTATGAATACCAGGGCAAAGTCAGGACTCTGACTTCAAATTTCAACACTAAGTAAAGTTGCAGTGAAAACATCAATATCCAGGAATCAGGCAAAAGTAACCTTGATTGGTATCTCCACAAAGTTATCCTCTAGGCCTTTATTTGTCTGTTATTGCATGTCTACTGTAGAATGATCAGGCTCCTTTAGAGTTCCAAGGAGGAGACCAACATGACCAGAGGAATCCAACTAATGACTTGATAGTTTCTTAGTTCTGAGTATCACATAGATCATTTAAAAGGTTCCAGGAGTCTTGACTATTGCCCAATTCAACCTCCTCATTTCCAAATAAGAATTTTAAATTACCAACAGAGAAATAACAGAAAACAAATAAAAAATATACTCAATAAAACACCAGACCTCCTGTTTCCTAAACCAATACCCTGTTGTATCACAGTAAGCAAAGCTATTTATTTATTTATTATTTATATTTTGCAGCATATAATATTCAGCCAGACTAATCTACATATAAACACAAGATTTTTATTTCCCAACTGCCATTCCCATCTTTCAAAGATGCAGAGAAGAGTCAAAATGGAGGTGATGATTCTATTAGGAATAAAAAACAAGAGATTTGTCTGATGTTGCTCAAGGGTATCTATGGCTTAGACCAAGCATTCAAATTTCTGAGTTTATTTAGAGTTACAATGTCCATTTTTATCTCAAATGCCTCCAAATATAGCAATAGAAATCCTGTTCCTTTGCTTGTATAAGCCTAACAGATAAAACTATCATGAGTCTCTTCACTAATTAAGGGTTAAGAAATTTATTCTATACGGTAATGCATTTACAAGATGAGGAACTGTCTCAATTCTTTCTGACACTGCTGCTTCTGCTGATATTTTAAATAGACTAGAGCAGATTTAAAATATGTTTGAAGAAGGAGGTGTACAAATACAAAGGTAAACACAATGTCTTTTGAACACCTTATATTAAAGTCAGTGAGGGAACACTTGCTATTTGGAATAAAATGGATATACATCAATTAAACATAAGAAAGATACCAGTAGCATGAAAATAATGAAATAAAGTTGTTATAAGGGACTCAACGGAAACAAGGGTATTTCACAAATACTGCAAATACCAGAGAGAAATGGGTCCCCTAATAAATGAGGAGCGTGAAATTAATGATGAGTCTAAAATGGTAGAGATAATGAACTCATTTGTAAAATCAGTCCTTAACAAGAAAAATGAAGATAGGAAGTCTAAACAATTAAGAAGTAATGAAAACCTTGCAAAAATAGCTGTTGACAAAGAAACAGAGAAGAAAAGGCCAGTTCTATTTTGGGCTGGACCAAAAGTGCTATCCCAAAACAATGTGGAAAATTATTATGTCAGTAGTAAGGTACCTAAAATACTATGCAAAGTTTATGGCCATTTGATCAGCTTTATTCTTATAAATAAGAACATCAGAGGACTGCTAGGCTGGACTCACTCAGAAAAGATGCTCCTAACCCCCAGACATGGGGACCCAGGTAGTTGAGGGGGTCGGTTGGAGTGGGGTAGGAGCTGGGGACATTTTCTTGGAGAAGGGAGTAAGTTTGGGTGAGGAATGTGTGGGATGTAGAACAGTTGGACCAGGAGAGGGATAAAGTCTAGACTGTAGTAGTAGTAGTGGAAGAAGAAGAAGAAGAAGAAGAAGAAGAAGAAGAAGAAGAAGAAGAAGAAGAAGAAGAAGAAGAAGAAGAAGGAAAATAGAATTGATATATTCAAATCTCCAAATTACTTCAAATCATGCCAAGACTTGAGATGCAAAAAATTTATAAAGAAACCATTTTGTTTGCTTATACATATATAAATGAGGATAAATATACCATAGGCTGAGAAAGAAGAGCATTTTTGTGCTTACATATTTCCACTTCTGAGCAGTCTTGCTAGATGTGGCAAATCTGAACAGCTCAAAACTGTCTTGCTTATAGAAATTTTTCAATACTTTCCTGGAATTACAGAAAATAATAAGCTAAAAATAAGATTGATTGGCAACTTTAACTAGGATAACAGAAGGGAAAGAAGGATGACATAATGACAAATGTTTGTCATTCTGTCTTGTCTCTCCTATGAATACACACTTACCACTTGTTGAAAGTCACACAAACATGACTTAGAAGTTCATAGTGAAGGAGAAGCCTGTGTTTCTTCATTGTCAGAGCTTTGTTGTGTTCTCTTTTAGATATAGCCACTATAAGTCAGATGTTAATAAAGCTCTTTAAAACAGGGCATGCTTCTCCTTTCAATGATTAAAGCCACACTCGTGAGTTGAGACAATCAGTAGAACCATGGTGGAAGAGTGAGTAGAGATCAGGGACTGAAAGAGCTGGGAGGCCACATGTGAAGACTTAAGGCTCTCTCCCACCAGAAATCTTAAACCAGTGAACAGGAATAAAACAATATAGAGAAACTCAATATGCTGGTTTTTTTGTAAATTCAACATGCTATTTTTATTTGTTTGTTTGTTTGTTTTTGTTTGTTTGTTTTTGTTTTTTAACTAATAAGACAACAAGTATTTGTGGAAAGTTTATTGTATGGTGTGAAAACCCAGGAAATAAGTAGCTGAATTTTGTACTTTGATAAGAATGACAAGTACTCAGTCTTTTGGAGATCTAGAGAAAGAAACAAGTAAAAATGGCAAGGCCTTAAAGGCAAGAATGAGATTGGTTAATCTAAGACCTCCAGAAATCAGCAATAGAGCTGCATCCGGTTAAATGAGAGAGAAGACTCATCCTAACTGTGAAAAGGAAGAGGTAGGTCTGGGGTTTGTAAAGCAGAATAATGTAAACTACAACTGAAAATTTAGATCACATATTAAACGCAGAAGAAGCCATTGAAATATTATTAAGTGAATTATGGTGATGTTATTTACCCCTGTGAAAGACAGCCTCCTTCTTAGCAAACAATGATTGTCTGAGGAGAAAATGAGCATGAGATTGCTATTGGAAAATACAGCAAATGGTTAGCAGCTTCATGCCAAAGAAAGCACAGTCATACATTTGGGAAGCCCTGTTACTTCTAGTGCTAACCAGCTGGTAAGCTGGGGCAATTAAAGTCATCTTACCTTCAGGATTAAAACACAAGGTGCCTTGGCCCAAAGTTCAGGTATTTTTTTTCCTGAAGAACTGAATAACTCACAGCCTTGCCAGTTCTTTCCTGTATTCTGAGAAGGAACAGAATCCCAGGGAAACCTAAGATAGTTTGGAGCACTGAATATCTGTGGCTCTATGGAGATGAGGTGGGAGCACAGATTCTAACTATACTCTATCCCATAGGAAATGGTGAATAGTCACCAGGGTTAAAGCACTTTTAGGCTGATGAATGCTAGCATGCTGAGAAGCAACCTCACTGGAATGCTGAAGAAAGAAACATGTAGGAAGATTACATGGAGAGGTCACAAAATAGTCAGAAGTGGAGAAGAGCCATGTTACTAAATCATGAAAGCATGGAGCTGCTTAGAGTGAGGAGAACAATGCAAAAGGAAGGAAATAAAGAAATAGATATGTAGAAGAGAAACCACACTTTTTAGGGTCTGTTATTTCTGCTCCCTCCCCCTACCCCGCTCCAGATAGAAGCATGTGCCACCCATGTTCAAGACTTATTTCTGTAGATTGAGTTAAAAGAGGGTATAGTTCTCATATATTCAAAAAGGGTCTGACTCCAAAAACCTCCAGACTGGGAAAGGAAAGGAATAGTCAATGCTTATGTAGCTTCTGCTCTTTTAAGAAACAGTAATCAGTCTGTGTATGTAATTTGGAGAGCAATGTAAATTCGGAGAGGGTTTGTTTATAATTGGGTACTAATGTGGGAGTATTGTGCTAATGAAAGAGTCAAGAGGGAGGCAGAGGCTGCTCTTTAATGGATAGTTTGCAATAGGAGTTATTGTAAGACAGTAATTTTACTTAACAACTAGACCATTAGTTGGTTTGTGAAGCCCTGTTATATTTTTCTTTTCAGTCATGTTAGGTAGAGATTTGGCTTAGGCTTTACCAACACAATGTGGATTCAGAAAGCAGTTCTTTCTTTCTACAAAGATCTTCAAGTACACTGGGTGACGCTAAATGCCACCACATAGTACAGGAACAGCCGATTCAATTGCCTTAGTAATAATGAGCAGCAGCCAGTATGTGGTTTTCTTAAGACTGCATTACTAAGGTGGCTCCTGTTCATATGAGATGCTGTGTCTTACACTATGTCTTGCCCATAGTCAGGAGTTTGGCACCTGGGTTTTCAAAATTAAGAAAATATGATACAATGCTGGAGTTCTCCCTCAGTAGGCAGTTCAATGTAATAGTAAAAGGCAGAATGGAAATGAAGTTGGAGTCCTGTAATTCAGTAGTGATTACTTTGTGAATGTAAGGAACTCTTTGAACTTTACTAGTAACACTGTGAGGTGCTTGCAGACAGGATCTGGCTTGCAGACATGGCTGTCCTCTGGAGAGGCCCAACAAGCAGCTGAAAGAGTCAGATGCAGACACTGGCACTCAATCAATGGACAGCAGCAGGGGACCCCAGTGGTTGAATTGGGAAAAGCTAGAAGAAGCTGAGGAGGAGGACAGTCCCATGGGAAGACCAGCAGTCTCAATTGACCTGGGCACCCCAGATCTCTAAGACATGAGCCACCAACCAGGTAGTATACACCAGCTGATAGGAGGCTCCCGACATATGTACAGCAGAGGGCTGCCTGGTCTGGCCTCAGTAATAGAAGATGCACCTAACTCTCCAGAGGCTTGAGAACCCAGGGAGTTGGGAGGCCTCAAGGGGTGGGGGTGGGGGAGTGGGGCCATCCTCTTGGAGACTGGAGGCAGGAGGAGGAGGTGTGAAATGGGGAGCAGTCAGGTGGCAGATCAGGAGGGAGGTGATCTGGACTGTAAAAAAAAAAAAAAAAGGTAAGCCTGGAAAAAAAGTAGTTAACATATATTCCCTTGTATTATAACCCTAAAATAAATTAACACAGAAACTGTATAATTCAGCTCCTGGATTATAGAGTCAAACCTTTCCAAGATCTTGTATAACAATCTAAAAGCAAACGGATCAGTCTGCATAATCTAAAACATGAACAAGTAAGAGCATAACGAGCTAGCTCCAAGTGACTAGGTAGAGGATGTGAGAAGGAGGATACTGATTTCTAAAGAACCACAACAGTCTTTGGAGACTAGGGATGTAAATGGGAATGATAACTCCAAAAATTAAGACACAGGTTGCCTCTGCAGGAGGATGAACTAAGGAGGATAGAGCCACTAATGGAAGGAGGAGAGATCTCCACTGGATGGGTAGGACTTCTTAGTCTAAGCTGTGGACACATGGGCATATATTATTTACTATGCCTTTTCATGTATGTGGAGTTTTCAAATTAATTTATTTGCTACTTCCACTTCTACTACACTAGAAGAAAATGAAATCATGTGAAATATACTAGAGAAACTGTCACTGCTTACTAATTCACAGTTTGCTATTAGTTGTAATTTGTAGATACCTTTATTTATACTCTCTTAGTGAGCATCTTTTAACATCAATTCAGTATACAATTCATAGAAGATAGGTAGATGGATGATAGATTGGTACACAAACAGATGATAGACTATTAGATGTCAGTTACACATAACTAACACAATGAAAAAACTCCACATATTCACACATACAAAATTAGACCTTCTAAATCCAGCAGACTTTCAGTTAGTTACATTACTCTTTTCCATCCATGTCTATATGCTATCATCACAGTAGACACTGTACAGATCAAACAGTTAAGGTAATACCATATGACATTTGCCATCAATTCATTTAGACCAGATGATGAGATAGAAAATTTTCTCTTTAATTTTCACAACACCATTGTTATCAATGGTTTTGTATGCTATCAAACTAGAAAAGATAATTCTTACTATGGTATTTTCTTAAAATGGCTCATAAACTAAGTGTGTAGACAGCTTTGAAGTTTTATAAATTCACCTCATACCTCACTTCAAGAAACCCTACAGTGAGACCATACAAGTTTTGCTGAATTTAATATGATGAAAAGACATAAGGGAATCTATAAAAATCACCAAACCACAAGTTCAGTGGTACTCAACACTATGAAGGAGAAGAGGAGGTGGTGACTGGATCAGGAGCTGATAAGCAGCAAGCTTATCAGTCAAGAAACATTGTGTTTAGGCTGCTTGAGTGATACTCACAAACTCTCACCAACAGTCAGGATCACAGAGGCAGAAGATCTAGTAAAACAGAAAGCGACAAAGGACAGTTGCCTTAGAAAGCACCCACTAATTCTAATACCTGGGATTCATTTCCTCTTTTCTGCTAAATTTTATGATGATAACTGGAATGCATCTAACCAAATAACTCCAAATTTCCTTCTTGAACATCTTAAATTTTTTTTCAGGTTTCTTTTTTTACTAGGTATTTTCTTTATTTACATTTCAAATGCTGTCTTCTATCCTGATTTCCCCACTGAAAACTCTCTATCTCATCTCCCCACCCCCTGCTCACCAAGTCATCTATTCCTGCTTCCCTGTCCTGGCATTCCCCTACACTGGTGCAAGGAGCCTTCACAGGACCAAGGGCCTTTCCTCCCATTGATATTTGATAAGACCACCCTTTTCTACATATGTGGCTGGAGCCATGGACCCCTCCATGTGTACTTTTTGGTTGGTGGTTTACTCCCTGTGTGCTCTGGGGAGTACTGGTTGGTTCATATTGTTGTTTCTCCTATGGGGATGCAAACCCTTTTAGATCCTTGGGTCCTTTCTCTAGACCCTCCACTGGGGACCCTGTGCTCAATCCAATGGTTGGTTGAGAGCATCCACCTCTGTATTTGTCAGGCACTAGTAGAGCCACTCAGGAGACAGCTATATCAGGCACCTGTCAGCAAGCACTTATTGGCATCTACAATAGTGTCTGGGTTTGGTAACTGTATATGGGATGGATTCCCAGATAGGGCAATCTCTGGTTGGCAGTAATCTTGTTGGATACTTCTGTCCCTCTTAGAAAAGGGAACAAAATACCAATGAGAGGGAGATACAGAGACAAAGTATTGAACATCTTAAGCTTTAAGCCCTTCCTGATTCTCTCTCTCTCTCTCTCTCTCTCTCTCTCTCTCTCTCTCTCTCTCTCTCTCTCTCTCTCTCTCTCTCTCTCTCTCCCTCTCTCCCCCTCCCTTTTTTTAATGAGACATGGCCTCAGGCTTCTAGCCTTGAACTCACAATGTAGTTAAGGATGACTATAGACTTCTGATTCTTGTGCCTCTATCACCATACCCAATTTTATGAAGTTTTTCCATGCATGTTAGACTCTATCATTAGCCACTGAGCAGCAAGTCTCTTTTTAAAAGCTTATAAAAATTCAACTGCTTTTCATTCTGGACAAAGAAATACATTGGATAAAGAATCATTTAAACTTAAAATGCTACAAGTATTAAACGATCTTTGTGCTAATCAGAGCATAGCCTACAAAAAGGCAAAGGAAAAAGTAACAGTGGAGCCAAGAGCCAGAGACTAGCTCATTAGAACACATGACCTTTAACTATGCCTCATTGGCATTTTCTTCCCACAAAATATGACCACTTATATTAGACACAACGGAATCACATACCTGTTATAGTTAGGTTTGTTCATTGCAAATTGTACTCTGCAAACTAGAAGTAAGAATAAGTGGTGTATCCAAGAGTATTATTTCATCAAGAAGCCAAAGGTATGTTTAATTTCCATGAAGAATGACAGCATCAGTCAAAAATTTACAACCCCCCACACAAATTCCTTATAGCATTAAGTCTTAAAGAAAATCATGCTTTGATGTGGATATTTGCTTTTTATGTCAAAAAATATTATATTGTGGTGGCATTTGTTTCTATTTTCAAGTATATACTTTTCAAATAGTGATATTTTATAAACCAAAGTGTTTGAAATATTGCATTATTGATAAAGGTACAAGTTGACATCTTCAAATGCTGCTACTAGATATGCTATCAGTAGAGAGAAATTTGACAGTGATGTATATAGTCTATGCAATCTAATACACATTTAAGTCTAATACACCATTTCTATGGATGTATATCCAGAGGATGTTAGTGAAACAATATCTCAGCAACAACAGAACAGACATAACTTGAATTCAAACTGATTGTGTATTGGTTAAATGTATGGGTACAATCAAAGTTGATTTTGTATCCACAAACACACAAGTACACACACACACACAATATATGCACATGTGCACACACACATTGTCTTGTCATCTCTTCCTCTTTCTCTCTCTCTCTCTCTCTCTCTCTCTCTCTCTCTCTCTCTCTCTCTCTTTCTCTGTGTGTGTGTGTGTGTGTAAAATTAACAAAGTTAAAAAATAATTTACATAGAATAATCATATACATGTGCATACTTGATTATTCATAGAGTATTTCTTAAATATTCCAGCAATAGTTATTTATTCTGGAAAATAGATTAAAGCTGAAAGCAAGAAGTATAACTCCTCCTTGTATAGCCCTCAGAATTATTTATTTCCACCATATTATGTATTACTTTTCAGTTAAAACATTATTAATGACATTGGAAAGGGCAATACATAATCTAGATTCCATTTTCCTGCCTGAGTTTGAAACAAAATAAAAATAAAACAGAAAAATGGAAAATACTGCTGTCTGGGTGTTATCTAACTTGTGTACTGGTCGGTGCTCTATACTTAAAATAGACTAAATATTCAACCAAAGACTCACTGGGCAAACACATGTGGCTTGTAATAGCGTGATAGCCATAGAAAGTCTATGTTTTATGGAGTGTTAATTTGAAATATACCAAGATATAACTGTGATCTAATCCAATTATGTTTAGATCTCTATCCTATATTCTTTTTATTGGATATTTTATTTACATTTCAAATTCTATCATATAGTCTTATCAGCAAGGTCCCTCTTCCAACTTGCAGTAATTTTCCTTTCATAATTCTCCCCAAATAGTAGGAAAAATAGGAAGTCAATCCTTCTGCTAACAGCAAATTAAAACTTTCAATAATATTGTACATTGTAGAACCTGTCTCACTCCAACATGAAACTAACCTAATTTAATCCATAAACAATACTTATTATCAAATCCTCTCTTACATACATGGTTCTTAAAAACTGTGCTCAGTAGATAAATTCATTGGACATGAATTTATCTTGTAGGTTTGGGAATATCTAAGATGTAAACTGGCCTAAAAGCTGGGTTGTGAATGTCATAAGGAAGAAGAGTCCCCTCCTTAGGTGTTTTAATTGCACTTTCATAAAGATGAGATAAGATAATCTCTTGCCTGAGAAGCATAATTGACTCCTTGCTTGTAATCTGTCTGTATTCTTTCCATTTGAATAAAATAGATTGTCTTAAATGTGGGTAACAGGCAAAATTACTCCTCATTTCCTTGTTCTATTAGAGTACAACCATCATAGGTACAAACACACCAGAGTGAATTTAGTTACACCAGCCATTTCTCTGTGGTGATTCAGTATTGGGGAAACAGATAGAATGATGATAAAAATGTTTTTATTCCTTTTCACTTTACTTCACATGTAAACTAAACAAAATTCTTCCAAAACATGAAGAAACCTCTGGGTCTCCATTGGAGTAGCATTAGAAGGACACCAGATGTTCTTGAAGCTGTCCAAGCAGAAACATTAAGTATTAAAAAACTATTGTGAATCTCAGTTCCAGAGTTGGCAGGTAAGGATATTAGACATTGCCAATTCATTCTAAGGAGAAGTAAAATCCCAAACAAACTGAAGAATAAACAGTTCTTCTGGCATTCATCAGAAAAATGAGATCACAGGGCAAACTGCCTGCCTGTAAATTGGCAAGAGAAACAAGGATATTTTTAAAAAAAAAAAATCTTACTACTTCCCAGAACAAAAACCCATTAGTAGAACCCTCTTCAGGAACTAGTTTTGGATCAGGAAAAACAGTTCATAATTTCTGAAAATGAGTGAGAGTTAAAATTTTCCAGCTACCCAGTTATACACAATTTTTGAGTTTTACCTCCAAGGGCTTTACCAAGTTTTAACAATATGTAGCAAAAATAAAGCAAAATATAAAATGAAACATATACACATACACACACACACACACACACACACACACACACACACACACACATAAATGAACCCTAATGCTTGCAGGACAGAAGTGGAAAGAAAAATATCAGGACATTTTGCTTTGCTATGAG
This sequence comes from Mastomys coucha, assembly GCF_008632895.1. NCBI lineage: Eukaryota > Metazoa > Chordata > Mammalia > Rodentia > Muridae > Mastomys > Mastomys coucha. The sequence goes on from NW_022196912.1 coordinate 61,483,684, forward strand.
ATGCTAGTTTATGATAGTCTGTCATGCTGGGGTTGGGGGCAGGTAAAGAGCCATCTATGAGGACTAAATTGGATAGAGCCTGTGCCTGCTTCTGTACACCTAGGCAATTACCTATGCAATGAAGTAATAAACTCTAAAGGAATATACCTGTTCCTAAATCAGCATAATTTCTAACAATATCCAAAATTTTGTTTTTATATCCATGAATAAATGTAGCTCTTAGAGCAGAAAGGGACCATCACACAGACCCTTAATTGATCAAAATGTAGAAAACAACTAACTAACGGGCTGAGTTATGTAGAGATAAATATATATGTATCTCTAATGGATACATCTACAACACTACCTCTATGCTCAAGAAAGAAGCAGGGAACATCACTGAAGAGAGGTTATAAAGATTGTAAGAGCCAGAGGTAAGGGGATCTGTAACAAAATAGTGCATTGTATATAGAACAGAGTGAACTGGATTCATGAAATCTTAACAGTATTTTCACTTAAACAAGACCACCACAATGATATCAGTTGGCATCCCAATTTACATGGGAGAAACCTCACAATGTCACACTCCTAGATGAAGTGCTACAGACAATTAATGGCTATGAGAGAGAGAATCAATCTTTCTCTGATATTTGGTCAATCCCTAGCCAGTCTTAACCAACATATATGCATATAAGCAACACTCAATGGACTCAGTATCATGTAATTATACTCTCTCTGTGTGTCTCTCCCCAGGTGCGTGCACACACTCGCACATGCACATTCACAAGCATAAACACACACACATACACCAATAGTAAAGTAGAAGAGTTTATGAAGTTGAGAGGGAGTAAGAGGATATGGAAGAAGCTGCAGTAGAGAGAATTGGGGGTGGGAGTGATGTAAATACAGCACAGATATATAAAATTCTCAAAGATAATAATGAAATAAATGTTCAATAAAACAGGGATTTACTTAAATAGAATAGGAATAACCACTTTTACCTCCATTCAATCTTTTCTGCAGTGTGAAGGAGTATCTACCTTAATCTCTATACATCCATTTCTGTTGGTGAAGGGAAATTCCTACTGCCACTTGAGGCTTTCTCTCCCTGTGAAGGAAAGGGGATACTCATGCCTTGAGCTATGTAATGGGGATTATGCAGGGAGAGGAACTGGGATGTGCTACTGAAGCTCACCATCAAGGGACACAGGCTCAACCAAAGGCAGGGATTTAATTACAGGATGTAGAATGTTCCTCTTTTCTCATACCTTTAGATCTTAGTACAAAAGGTCTTTGCAGCACAGATTATATCTACTATATCATGCTGTTGGTTTGAATAGGAATGATCCCCTAGACTCATGGATTTGAATACTTGGTCACCAGGGAGTGGCACTATATTGGAGTTGTGGCCTTTTTGGAATAAGTGTGTCTTTGTTGGAGGAATTGTGTCACTGGGTTCGGCTTTGAGGTTTCAAATGCTCAAGGCAGATCCAGTGTCTCTCTCTCTCTTCTTTCTGCCCCCAATCTAGGTATGGAACTCCTGGTTCTTTATGCAGAACCTACTGCCATGCTTCCTGCCATGATAGTAATGAACTAAGCCTCTGAACCCATAAATAGCCACAATTGAATGTTTTCCTTTACAAGGGTTAGCATGATCATAGTGTCTTTTCACAGAAATAGAACACTGAGGAAGACTTGTTGGCATACCAATTTATAAAGCATACAAAAAAGTAATACAATTTGAAGAGTTTAAGAAGTTTCAGTAGCATTTGAATGTGTCAGAGGAGTGTGAATTTTTAAAGCAGGTGTTCCTGAGGAAGGAAGATAGGGGAAGGTATGGGATGCTAGTTATTCTGACAGTGACTTGATAAGTCATTCATTCCGAGCGTAATAGAATAATACAATGCAGGTCCTGTCGTGATCATATTTTTTGTCTACCTTTCCCAAATCAAATCTATCAACAATGAAGTTTATATTTGAGTATTTATGTTTTCTGTCTCAGGTACCTATATCTCAACAACTCTTGAACATCCAGACAAAGAATGGGCATTGATTTGTCCAGTAACCCAGATAAAAACCAATGTTGCTATTTTCTTTACAATTTTTAGCTTATCATATTGCTTTGATGACTATAAATAAAACTAAGAATTCAAAACACTGCAGTGACTTTAATACTGTTTCTTCTGATTCTCAGGGAAATATTAAGGGGTTGGGGAGAAAGCAGAGTATTGAATATTTCATCTCACGGAGGTCTAGAAGGCTTGATTTCCCTGTAGATCTAATTTCTTTCAAGCCTGAAATATTTGAGCTAGCTGAGTTGAGGTGACAAGAAGATATATTGAAATTTAGAAATCTGTGGTCTCTTCAGTGAGAATTCCTGGGCAGATTCACTTCTTCTGCTTGCCTGCCAGGCAAACAAATATTCAAATAAAATGTGTGTTTCTATGTTAAATTGTTACTCCACAGAATGCAATTGACTCTCTGGCTTACACTTCATCAGTGCCATCAATGTGACTGAAATGAAATAAACAGTAAAGAAGCCATACAGATGAATTAGCCACCCATTTTGGATAGTCTAAGGTGTTTTATGGGTAAAGACAATTTTGATTTTCCTCCGCAAAGCTTATGTGGAGAAATTTGCTTTTGAAGATAATGTGCTTTATTTCTATCTTTAAAATTAGAAAATTCAGACCCCAGTTTTCACTACATGCACAATGAAATATGTTTTAAAAACTAACCTCACAAGCCTATAGTACAAGTGAAAATTTCCAGTAGTTGAGACATTTACATGTTTAATTTGCTTCTCAGTTCAATGGGGAACTGTTTGTTGTTCTTCCTCAAAGTTGAAGAAGTGACACTTGCTAAGAGTTCACAAACTAATAAGTGTAAAACTTACGTTTTTTTTTGTTTTGTTTTGTTTTGTTTTTGTAATTGGATACAAATTCTAGAGCACGTCTGGTTTTACCAAAAACTTTTCTCAGCATTCTTAGAATATTCTGTTTTGGCTTGAAAGAGAAGTCATTTAGGATAAAGTAGATGGCATGAAACAAATGTGCAAGGAAGGAAGCTTCTCATAAATCCAAGAAGAGGTGGAAGACATGTTTTTAAAATGTATTTATTCATTAATTAATTGTGGAAGTGGGGCCGTTTGTATCACAGTGAGGCTGTGTGGGTCAGAGGACCACATGTGGAAGTTAGTTCCTTTTTTCCACCCTGTGCTTCCCAGGGTTTGAACTCAGGTCCTCAGACTTGGTAGGCAAGGAACACCTTTCCCTGATGAATCATCTTGAAAAGACACACTACTTTCAAAAAGCAATGTGAAAGAATACACTTTTCTATGGAATTGATTCTAAAAAGAGTTCATGCTTCTTTTACCAAGTGCTTTTCTCAATTCTTCAAAATTTATTTAAAAGTAATCAAATCTAATTAAGTCTGTTTGATTTCATGTCAGAGTAGCCCCCCCTGATGCCCTAGAAAGGCACTGAAATTGCAGAGAATGGGGCTAGGAAACAAAAAGAGATGAGAAGAGAAAAGGTTAATGTTCTTGAAAAAACTTAGAGATTGGAGATAGGTGTCAGGACCCAAAGGCACAACTGGAGACCTGGAGTATTATGTTTTTAGAATGAAGGTGTTGCTAGTCTCAGAAGATGTATCCTGAAGTCCTGACCTATTTGCTCCCAGGAATGACCATCATTACTTGCAGTTCAAGGTACAAGCCTCCACACTTACAGAATCCTTAATACTGAGGGGGATTGGCTGCACAGCAACCTGCATTGCGCCAATTTGTGGTTTTATATTCCTGCTGCTCTCTAGAGGCTATGTTTCTATATTCTAGCAGCCTCGTTGAGAATATTAAGTGATAAAACTTTCTGTCTTTGAAAAATGAGTCATACATACAAAAATAGTACAAAAGATTTTGTACTAATTAGCTGCAAATAAAGCCAAATGCCCCTTAGCCTAATCCTATCAGCTCTTAGGGTTTTGTTTTCACCACAGGCTGAAATATATGGAGTCATTTTCAGTGTTATTCTTTATGGTGCTCCTTTCCTCATCTTGAAAGATCTGCGAATGTTCTAGCCTTAGCTGAGAAGATGCTGACAGAGGAACACCCATGTCATGAAATTTCATGAGGCACCAAATTTCATTCTGACCAGCAAGCTGACATTTTACCTTACAGCCAAAGTTATGATGTCAGCTCATTAATAAAAAGAAAAATCTTGTATTTTATCCTTGTTCAATATAGTAACCTTGTGAAAACACACGATGTGCAGCAGTATGTATTCAACATATTAACCTTGAGAAAACACAGAATTTGCAGCAGTATGTATTTATGTGTTTCATTGGATTGGTTGTTTACTGAGAGTGAAAAGAGCACAGAAGAGGGGATAGAAGAAAGAAAAAAAAAGAAAAAGCCATCCAGGGCCAGCAAGATATTTAATGGGAAAATCTGCTGACCATACAAACCTGAAAACCTGAGTTCCATCCCAGGACCAATGTAAAACTGGGAGGAGAGAACTGAGTCCCCAAATTTTTCCTCCTACTTCTACATGTTTATACACACACACACACACACACACACACACACACACATACACACACACACACTTGTGCATGTGTGCATATTTACACTCATACTTGCACACACATAGACACACACATGCAGAGAGAGAAGGAGAGAAAGTAATCATAGTAATAATTCAATTTAAGAAGGCAATTCACAGGAAATTTCCTGTGGATAATGCTAACAGGCAGTAATGGCTATTCTTGGTTATCATTTTCATTACATCTGTAATTAATTTAAACCACAAATTAAAGGGTGCTCCAGTGAGGGAGTTTTGCTTAATTTGAAGTGGGAAGACCATTTTATTCCAGATCTTTGAGATGGGAAGACACACCTCTATTGTGGGTCATACCTTCAGAAGAAAGCTTATATGGACATAGAAGAAGAGAATTTTTGCTCTTTGACTAATTTTCTAGCAAATCCCCTCATTTGCTGGCATTTGAGCCTACTTGAATATGATTCTGTCATATACTGAAGAACATCTGAGACATCTGCCATCATGAACTGGACAACTACTAGGTTGGTAGACAGCCAAAAAAATCAATGGGAAAGTAGTATATGTAAGTCATTCTAATAAATCTAGTGTATTATATATTATAAGTTATGTGTTATGTGTTATGTGATATGAGTTATGTGTTAATATGGTATATGGCATATATTGTATGGCATACAAAATATAGAATGTAGAATATAGTATATATATGAGATTATATATCAAATATATATATGTATATATATATATATACATACATATACACGCAGAGAAGCATTTTCTAAATTCTATTATTAATCAAGGGGAGCCTGTCTAATACAAAGACATAAAAACACTTGGTAAAACATGTCTCCTGGAAAGTTTATATCTCTAGAAACTGATACCCTTAAATTTTTTCATAAATGTATTATGAAAAAGACCATGCAATTGGCAAAGAAGTAGGGTTAAAACAAAAAAAATGTAAATATTTTATTCTAATGTTAATATGGATCTTGTTGGTCATCATATGCTGTGTTATAAAAGGACCCATTCATGGGCCCAGATACATGGCTCAGCTCTTTTAGAGAACCTGAGTTTAATTACAAAAGCCCACAATCTCCTCTGATGTGAATACAAAGGAATTCAATGCTCTCTTCTGGTCTCCATGGGCTCCTGCATACCTGGTGCACATAAACTCATGCAAGCTCATACACATACATATGAATTAAATAGCGAAAATCTTTTGAAATAAGGTTCATTCTTTCTTTATATTACAACACTTGAGAATGCATTTACTGTACACATTTTATTAAATTTTTTTAACTAATCATTCTATTCGTTCACATCTCAAATGATATCATACTTCCTGGTTACCCCTCCACCAAACCCTCATCACACATCTGTCCTTCCTCCTCCCTTTTGCCTGTATGATAGTGTTCCCCCACTTACCCACACTTTCCCGCCCCACCACCCCAGAATCCCCCTACTCTTGGGCATCCAACATCTGTGGGAAAAAGAGCCCCCCTCCCATTGCTGTTGGGCAAGGCCATCCTCTGCTACATAGGTATCTAGAGCCATGGATCCCTCCAGGTATACTCCTTGGTTGGTGGTCTAGACTTTGCAAGAACTTGGTAGTCAGGACAGCCTGTGTTGTCCTTCTAATGGGGTTGCAATCTCCCTCTGCTACTCCAGTTCCTCCACCAGTACCCCCACCAGGTTTCCTGAGCTCAGTCTGATGGTTGGCTTCAAGCATCCACATCTGCATTGGTCAGTTGCTTGTCTCATCTCCTGAGGAACTGCCAGTCTTGATTCTTGTCTGCAAGCACCTCTTGATCAAGGCAACAGTGTTGGGTTTGGTTTCTATAGACATGATGAATTCCCCAGGTGGGACCCTTCCCAGTTTGCTCTTTCTTCAGTCTCTGTTCCATATTTTGTCCACGATTTTCCTTGGAAAGGAACATTTCTGGGTTAAAAAACTTTGAGATGGGTGAGTGGCCCCATCCCTCCACCAGGGGCTGTGCTTATCTACTGGAAGTGGTCTCCATAGGTTCTATCGCCCCCTTCTCTATGCATTCTAGCTAAAGTCAATCCTGTTGGGTCCTAGGAGCCTCATGTTTTTCAGGTGTCTGAGACTCTCCAGTGGCTATCCTCAGTTCCTCATCCTCCTTGCTAATGACTGAAAATGACTTGTCCTATTAGTAGAATAGTGACAATCTTTAAATAAAGGTATATTCAGGCAGTCTTCTATCACATCTGAACAATCAATACTTTGCTTGTTTAGCTGTTAGGCTGTCATTATTGGGATAAGCTTCCTTCTTTTACTGATAAATTCAATTAAATGTTTCAGCTCTCACTGTTTGTGTACATAAACGAAATTATGCTACTAGAAATATAAAGTTTTCTTGATACTTATTGCCGACAGAACCACCACTTTATCCTATTAACATACTGTTATCAAAACTCATGATTTCTAGTAGGTCCCTATTGTAGCCCCTCTTTCTGGACCCAAGGGTTTTAGATAGCTTCTCTTTTATCAGGTCTTTATCAGAAGGCTAATCCTCCAACCCAAGTAATAATTGTTTCCAAAGCATAGGAACACCTAGGCTTTGTTGGTGCAACCTGCAACTCTCAGAGCAGTTTTTCAGTGACCACACTGTTGCTTCTTTCTTAATTGATGTAGGAGAAACAACCTTGACTTTTGACAAATCCTGAAGGAAGTGCCAGGAAGAAAACCAGTACATGCACAAATCATGGTATAGCAGCTTCTAGAAATGGCTGTTCTGAGGAGCTACATTGCCAAGATCTTGGTATTGAGGACATTAAAAGTTGTCTCTTTGTTTCTTCCTATAAAAAAGATGTTTTCCCCCACAAGTTTCTTTCAATGTAAGTACAGACTCACCAACAAAACCCAAGTAAGTCAATCCTAGAAAGATGAAGGTATCCTTTCCTTGTGTCCAGACTAAGGATTCACTTCCTGTTTCAAACTTTCTCTTCGCAGAGAAAGTGGCACTGACATGGTCCACTCTCATTTGGACATATCCTTCCTTATCCTATACTCTCAACAGAATACTCATGGAGAATGGGAAGATCCTTCCATAAATGCTATACATAGACAGTAAATCAATGGATGTCTACAAATTGCAGTTTGTAGAAATCCAAATGCACATTTGGAAACACAAATTTTGTTATTGTTTTTTGAGGAAAGAAACAATGTATCTTACAGAAATGCTATTCTTCTGACTACAAAGATTACATTTTTCTATGATAGCTGGAAGGGGTTTACCCTAGAGTTGCAACTTCTCAAACACTTCCTTCTCTAATAATGACCTGTGATATCAGTTTGCACAGCTGAAAGGCCCACCCATTTGTTAGAATCCAAAAAACCCAGCTTCTAGAAAAACAAGAACAAAAGGTTTGCCGTTTTTAACATGCTTTCTCCACACATTCCATCACACTTATGTATTTAGAAACTTTAATCAAAAATTTGCAAAATTTGAGATCAGGGTCCCATATGACTTTCAGCACTTTATTGGCTGTCTATTCAAGAAGCTTGCTGAATGGGAAGTCAGCATTGAGGTGTAAAATATCTCTAGATTTCTTCAGAGATTTCTATTTTTCTCCTATATAGGCTGTAAGTGACATTCAAGAGGGTACTAAATCTGATGTCAGTTGAATAGTTATAATAACAAACTCCTAATTACAATTATTATATAGCACAAGATGCATGTGTTGACTTAATTTGTAGACAACATTGGGACCATTATATTCACTACATTATATACAACATACATGCATACACAACATACAACACACACATACACACACACACACACAAAATTTTTAGAGTCAAGCCCCATTGTAGAAGCCAGAGAAATTAAATTATTTTCCCAATTTCTTGTGTAGAAAGAAGTAACACAACAATTTAACTTAGAAAATTTTGCCCCAGCATTATCACTTCACTTTTCTACTTTAGGACATCCTAAAGCCAGATATCATACTCTTTTCCACACATTCTGATCTTGAAAGTAGCAAAATTAACTTTAAGTGCCTCAGACTGGTTCCATCTCACTTACTTGTACTGTAGGTTTGCACTAGTCCATTTTAGAAAGAACAGAAATGATGTGTGTGACCTAGTTTGTAGTATTGATAATCAGCATACAGACACTATCATTTGTGGTGATCTTGTTGCATTTTAGACACTGAGTTAACTATTTGTGATAAACAATATCTTTTAATTTTCACATGCCCTTAAATAGGTGTCATACTTTTCTAACTAGACAACTGGAGCTTTGAGGGGGTTAAGTAAATTTCTGAGTGCACATAGATATTGAGTCTTAGAGGTAAACTCTGAACTAGGTCCATAGACTTATGGTCTTGCCAACAATATTGTATAATTTCCAAGATATGGTTTTTATTCTAGAAATATTAGGATAGATGTGAATCATGATAGTTTAATGAGATGAAACTATTTAAATTATGTTGAATTGTGAAAATTCACCCTTTTTCCCCCACGAGTCTTTTGGACTTTTCACATGTAATTTTGTTTTATAGCATTTAATAGATCATGTCTAAAGTGGATGGAGAAGAGAGTGACTCCTTGACTACTGGTTTCTAAAATATGAAAAGTCTGTTAGCAGTTTTTCTCTTCTAGATTCAGCCCAGGAAAAGTGAGATTTTACTCATTGCTTCCTTGGTAAGAGGCCCAAATTACATGCATGCATTACAGTTTGGTATGAAAACATTATTCTTTGTTGTATAATTACTTTGACCCAGAATTCAACAAATAGAAACATTTTTATAAGATTGTAATACTAATTTACATGAAATGGGAAAGCTTCCAATGTTAAACATTTAACAAAAGAAATATAATATCAAGAATAACCAGCTATTTTCTAATGAAGTCAAAATAACATCAATACTGCTATTGTACTTGTAATACCTTTATATTCACAGGGTTTTCTTATTTAAGGAATCTTCAAGACATGTTTTTATTTACAGTCCTTTCTCCATTACAGACAGGGACTCCACCATAAGGCAACAAGAGATGTGCAGTAAAAAGTGTGTATAGTGATAGAGCTCACTATATTGTGAAGAACACAAGCATTACATGACATTTATAGAAAGAAAGCATATCAAAACCTTACATTTATTTTTGTCACAAGATTACAGCACTTTGATTTATGTGTCTAAATTGGCTGCCAGAAGGCAGTGAGAACAGACCAACAGTTTTAAAACTACTTTCAAATGGTTTATTGGCATACTTTCTCTGCTCTCAATACTATTTCTTTGGGATCCACAAAGTCAATGCAGTAACTTTTTAGAATACATTTTTGAAATCCAATGACTAGAAAGATATAAGACAGAGCTTAATATGTGAATTTCAAGTTTCACAATACAGACACACGCACATGTGCACACACACACACATGCACTCACACAAGTACATGATACATATGTATATCAAATATATTCATATCTCATAATATGACACACACAGTCCATGTATTTGTAATTTAATTTTGTCTGTGTGAGAACTTTATATGTAAGTATTGTATGTACACCATTTCTACCACTCTCTTTTCTACCAACTCATTCTGTATCCCTATTTCACTGCAAATCTGTGACTTCTTAATTGCTGTTGTCATACACACCAACATGTACATACAAACACACACACAAACACAAATATGATCTGCTCAGTCCATTTATTGTTGCTTATAGGTATGGATGTTTACAGCTAACCACTTGGATAAACTACTGTGGTGGTTTGAATATGCTTGGCCCATTGGAAGTGGCACTATTAGGAGGTAGGGCCTTGGAGTACTTGTAATCTTATTGGAGAAAGTATGTCATGGTGCAGGCAGGATTCTAGACTCATAGTGCTCAAGTTCTCTCTAATGTAGAAATAGAGCTTCCTCCTGGCTGACTGCACATGACAATCTCTTCCTTCTGGCTCCTTTTGGATCAAGGTGTAGAACTCTTAGCTCCTCTAGCACCATGTCTACCTACATACTGCGATGCTTCTTGGTATGATGATAATGGACCAAACCTCTGAAACTGTAAGCTATTTCCAATGAAATGTTTTACAAGAGCTGCCTTGATCATGATGGCTCTTCACAGCAATGGAACCCTAATTAGGATACTTAACAATGAATAACCTAACAGAGAGCTTATCACTGGGGAAAACTCATTTTCCTCAGAAGCCTTTAGATTCCTGTAAGTTTGCATCTGAGTGCAGGATCCTGTGAGATTTTTCCCATTCATGCTGACATGTAAAGTGTACTGTCATTGTACAGGTCTTGTTTAGGCACAGCATTGGTGAAATATTGTGAGTCCCTCTTCCTTATCATATAAAAGACATTATTTCACAGCAGGCATCTTTGTCTCCTTGATCAAACATTCTCTCCTCCTTGAGCTTTACAAGGAGGAGTTAGTTTGTATACATATCAGTAGGTGTTTAGAGCTCTAAGTTCCATTCTTCTTTGCATTTTGACTAGTTGTGGTTTTCTGTAATGGGCTCTATCTGCTACAAACAAATCTTCATTGAATAGGAAAAGCTATATTTCTATGTGGGTTTAGAAACAGGACTGTGGATAGTGGAGAGGCTGGGGTGAGAGACAACATAGTCACATGAAGAATCTGACTCTGGAAATTGCATTAAGGTACAAATTGGAGTTTATTGCATAACGTATAAGCTTATATACAGTGTTTGAGCCAATCCAAAACCCCTAAATCCTTGGCCTGTAGTATCTCGCAACACTATCACTGAGCTCCAATGAAAGCACTACCTGATGAGGAGTAGGGGGAGTATTATCACCCATGAGAACTTCTGTGAAGACTTGGAGATGGAAGGGGGCAGCCACTACCCTGGCCTAAGATCCCTTTTTGCTGTCTCACTGCTACACTAGGAGCCTTCTTAGTTCTGATGCCATCAGGACTCTGAAAAGTTGGAGGAGTCTTTGGTGCCTCGTTCTCCATCCAACTTTTCCTTAACAAGGTTAACTTCTACATCTCACAGATGTAAGTGTACAGCTAAGTATTTCTACATAGAAAATCCTGATGCTAAAAGATAAGTATACCTCAGTAGCCAAATGAAAAACTTGTGCCATATTCATACATCAAGACTGAACAAACCATGCCTATACAACACATGATGAATTATAGAAATATAAATTTAAGTGAGTGAAATCAGACCAAAAAGAAAAAAGATCAAAAGACATAGTATGACTCAATTTTTTTAAAAACCAGGAAAAACAAAAACAAAAACAAACAAACAAACAAACAAACCCTGATGTACTAGTAGCTTTTCTAATGCTGTGGTAAGACATCATGATCAAGGTAACTTATGCAAGAAAGTGCTTAATTTGTACTTACCAGTTATGAATGTTAGAGTTCATAAAAGTTGAGAAAAATCATTGCAAGAGGAACACCTGAGATCTTATATCTTCATCCACAAGTAGGAAAAGGAGAAAGAGGGAAAAACTAGGATGGTCAGGTAAGCATATTTGAATCTGTAAAGACTGCCCTAACCCTTTCCAACAAGGCCAAACCTCCAAATCCTTGCAGAACTGTTCCACTGACTAAAAAACAAGTATTCCCACTTAAGAGCCTATACAAGGCCTTTCTCATTCATTCAAACCACCATATTCCACTACCAGCTTCCATAGGCTTGTGACCATATCATAATACAAAATAAATTTAGTCCAAATTCAAAAGTACACTAATCTTTTACAATCTTGGTTCTGGGCAATGTCCAAAGTCTCTCCTTTATACTTCATCAAATATTTTAATGAAAAATAAAAATCAAAGAAAAAACTTGGTATTTTCTACATTCAATGGCACAAAATATACCTTACCATTCCCCAAAGGGGGATCGATGCATAGTAAGGAAGGACTAAATGGAAGCAAGACCAAACCCTAGCAGGCAAACTCCAAATCTATGCCTGATCGAAGGGTTAAGATAGCTCCAACACGCTGAGTGTTGTGACACACTCTGCTTTTCTTTTCTTTTTTTTTTTTTTTTTGACTGGTTCCACTCCCTGTCTGGAGCTCTCCTTTGCAATATCATATAACTCTGAGAAATCTAACATCTCAGAGTCTCCAAAGAAATCCAGGCTTCAATTTCACAGCTTCACACAATAGTCTCTCAGGGTTTTTAGGGAGTGGCTCCCCAGCCACATGGTTAGCCTCAACTGCTTTCCTAGCCATGAATGCAGATTCATAACTCCTTTCTCTTTCAGGACTGGAGAGCCACAATCATATGGAGAGCACTGCCAAGTACAAATGTCCATTTGAGTGGAGACTATCCTGCTATATTTTCAGCAAATTTTTTTTGTTGTTTTTGCTTTTTAGGAGAAGAAATTTCTTGGGCACTTTTACCAATGGATCTTGTACTGATCCACTCCCTCTATTCCATTCTCAATTAGATTTTTCTTCATCATTTTTATCACTCACCTTGGCTTCAACATTAAAGTTCCTATTAAAGTTACTACTTTTTTCTTTGATTGTCTATTTTGTAATTTTTTTTTACCCTCGTGATGTTTTTCGCTGTAGACCTGCCTAAGCATGATAACCATATGGCATGACTAATAACCACATAATAGAATCAACATTAGGCTATCTTGAAATCTCCTACACTAAGGAAAGTAGTCCATTACTTTTAAATGTGGCTTCATACAAATGCCTATGTTAAGGGTAAAATATATCCACAATCTATGCCAAAATATCATAAGACAGGTTCTTAACTCAGTTGCTAATTATTTTTCCCCTGAAAGCCTTTTGATCTGTCCCTCCATAGTCCACATAACTGCCAACACTGTTTTCCAAGTTCTGAATAAAACCAAGCTCCACTTACAAAATCAAACTGACTTCATAGTTCGAAGTCTCAAAGTCCTCCATATTCAAAAAAAAAAAAAAAAAAAAGACATCTGATTTTATCTGCCACAGCAATAGTCTAATAGTCTGCTGCCTGGTACCAACTTCTATTTTAGGTTTTGTTTTGTTTTGTTTTGTTTTTCTACTGCTGTGATAAGACACAATTACTAAACAAACATATAAAAGAAAGCATTTAATTTGGGGCTTGCTTATAGCTTCAGGGGGTTGGAGTTCATGACCATCATTGTAGGAAGCTTGGTAATAGACAAGCAATAATGGTGCTAGAGAACTAGCTCATTGCTTTTATCCAGATCCACAAATTAGGACACATGCAACATGCACACACACACACACACACACACACACACACACACAAATACATGCAGAGGGAGAGGAGAGGGGAGAGAGAGAGAGAGAGAGAGAGAGAGAGAGAGAGAGAGAGAGTACAAATGATCTAATATTTCCCAAATAATTCTACCAACTGAGGACCATGAGGTCAATATATTTCATATATGAAACCTATCAGAGACAATCTATCTCCCATCATTGAAACCACCACAATACTAGAGAGAAGTAGAGCTCATTTCAGGAGCACCTGTTCCTTGAGATTTTAAGAACAGTGAAGCATTTGGAGTTTCCACATTATCCATTTCAACCATTTATGCTGTGTTATTTTTTTTACAAGAAGATGAAATTCATGTGCAAATCAAAAGTGCTTGGGATGTCAAATGATGTGCAAGACATAGGCAAAGCTATGTCTTATGCCTAAACTATGATGAATGACATTCATACATTCCCCAGTGGCTATGAAATACTTCCGTAACAATTCCTTGGGTTGAATTAGGAAGAAAATTAAGTATTAGCTGCTTGAACATATAGTGCAAATATTATCTTCTACATTTAATTTCTCTATAGAGGCAAGAAGCACAGAAATTACTAAGACTGTTTTCTTCAAATGGCAAGAAGTCTTTTTGTTCAGTTGACAGGAAGTGAAGTGGTGCTGTGTATGCAAAATATATAACTGGGGGAAATATTTTTCTTGTAGAGACCAACACCTTGCCTCTCATCAAGAAAGAACTGAAAAATTTAAAAAATCACAATGGCTCTGAATGGCAGTACCTTTGGAATGATGCTACTTTCAGTTTAAGACAATGCAGCAATTGAAATAGAACAAACTTGAAGAAAGACAAAGAGCAAAGCCCACAGAATTAAGGAGAAGGAAATTCAGAGGAAAATAACTTATTCCATGAGGACAGGAAGTCTTGATGCTGCAAATGAAGCGTTGGGCTAGCAATTCAGAGTTCTCCCTGGTGACAAGGGCAGTAGGCATAATTAAGTTAAAAAAAATCTATTTTCCTTTGGGAAGCACTTCCTCTCTTAGTAGTTGCTTTCTCACGAATCCTGGTCTAAAGTGGGGAAAAAAAAAAACCTTTCGTTTTTTATCTTCTCTAGCAGTTACAGTTTTGATTTCAGTGCTCAGAAAGACTTCAGGTTTTGGAACCAAACATACCCCTTTTTCTTCCAAATTCCATGCTTTGCAGGTACCTACAGTTCTATGTCAGCATTCTGCATGCTTTTCTTCCATTAGGACACAAAACTTTAACAGCAACTACATATAAAGAAAAAGAAAAAGAAACAAGTGAGAATAATTCTGATAATATATCTTAATAAGTATAACAGATTTTCAACTGCCATTCTTTCATCTGCAATTAGCAGAAAATGTTAGTGGAAATATATTTTATTTTATTGTATAATAAGATGTAAAATCCAATGAGTAATCAGTATCATGATTCAGTTCATGTAAGACACACCTCAAGTGTAAAATAACCATGGTGGCCAGTGGTGCCAGGACGGGAGTACAGCAGACTGGCAATCCCTAACAATGCTGGGAGAACACTGTCAACACTGTCTAGGGAGACATACCTGTTTCAAGGAAACATGAGAAGCTTCTCATAAACAAAGAGTGCAGTGGAGGAGGATTCTTTTCAGTGTAGCTTTCACTTCTATTCCTTTGGTGATTCAACTATGCTTTTTTCATGGATCCAGAAATAATCGAAACTCGTATTTACATTTTCCCAAATTAACTTGGAAAAGTAAAGAAAGGGGTGTTCTTATTTTCTATTTGATTTTTCTTTCTTTTTTCTTTTCTTTTATTTTTTGTTTGTTTTTTATTTGCATTGGTGTTTTGTGCTGCCATATGGTTGCTGGGAATTGAAGCTGGGTCATCTGGAAGAGCAACCACTCAGCCATCTCTCCTGTCCCTTCCTCTTTGATTTTTTATTTTATTTTATTTTATTTTAGTCTCTTATGTAAGTCCTTGAAGTTCACTTAATCTTTTTTTCTTAGCTCAAGACATGATCAATATAGCTCACTGGTTTCACAATTGCTAGGGGACAAAAGCTCAAGATCATTACTTGCACTGTCTCAGCCTTCAACACTCAGTTCATGTTGCATGAGGTAAGGTAGATTGTTAAATTGTCTACTATTACATATTTATCCATTGGGATAATCTTATTAGTATTTTGCTTTTATTTGTAATGAAACTTAGAGTTGCTGAATTTTTTTAAACCTAAGTTATGTTTTGTATAGTACAATATTACATTTCCATGTTACATGCATCAAAGATTAGAATTCCTTCCTTTGAAGTTCCTTTTATATTAACATTGAATTCTGTTTGATATTCCAGTGATTTTTATTAGCATTTGTTTCAAACACATTATATGATATATATATATATATATATATGTCTATTTTAATTAAGCATTTTGTTCATATTTTAAGTACAAATTTTTTAGCATTTACATATGTAGACAGGATATCACTGTATGTAGACCTGGCAAGTATGGAACACACTATGTAAACTAAGCAGGATGGCTTTCAACTCAGAGGTCTGCCTGACTCTGCATTTCAAGGACTGAAATAAAAGGTCTGCACCATGCCCAGTCCTTAATATATTTGTAGTAAACAATACTTACACATATTGATAGAACAGTTATAATTTATAGTTTAATGCTTTTGAGCATTCTTAACCCACTATTGTGATCCTTGGATTCCGAAATAGTAAATGATGCTAGTTTCCTCTTATAAAGAAATCTAGATAAAATATTGATGTCTGATCAGTCCCATTTCTTTTGCCTTACTTCTTTATTGTTTTATTTTCTACCTAATTTTAACAACCTCAAATTATTATTATGGTGGTAGCTGTTTTCAATATTAAACACTTTACTGACTTTTTACCATTTACTGATTCTTTGCCACACAGGGTATTGTAGACACTTATTCCACCAGGACTAATTTCCTATTTTCTGAAAGTTATTCTTTTGTAGTTCTGTCAGGATAACATCATAGTCTTCAACACATCCGTTCACCTTTTCTTTTCTCACTATAATACTTTATTCATGCATGTAATTCTCAATTGGCTGTTATTTCTGTTAACATTTTGAAGACATAATTTCCATGGGTTTCTGGCCTCTTTTGTGTACTGTCAATCTAATTCTGGTTCTTTTGTAACAGATCTGACTTTTCTCTTTTCTTGCAGTTTTTTAAACCACTGGCTTCAGTCGTTCATTTCACCACAACAGACCAGGTTTATGATTTGTTTATATTAATTCTGCTTTGTTTTAAAATATAGCTAGAGCCTCAAATTATTACCTTGTAATTATTCCCTGCATTCTTTTATAATGAAACACCTCTAAATATACATTGAAACTTGCATTTTCTTCCAAGCTTATTTAACATCACTTTTCATTCCCTTTTTACGTAATTTGGGTAGTTTAATTAATTATTAACTTCATATATCTAATACTTAGTTTTTACTGGTCTATTTAACTAGACCACAACTCTCTTTTAAAGGCTGGGTTTATGGAAGAGGAAATAAATGAGTATATGTATGTACATGTATAAGGAGGTCAGAATATAACCTCAGCTGTCACTCCTACATTGCCACCCACCTTGAGGTTTTGAAGCAATACCACTCAGTGGTCTGCAGTTCACCAAGTAGAGTAGGATACCAATCCAGAAAGCACTAGAGGACGACCATAGTGCTTATACAGTATCTTAGTTAGGGTCTCATTGTTGTGAAGAAAAACCATGACCACATTACTGTTATAAAAAAGACATATTTAATTGGGGTTGGCTTACAGGCTGGCTTTCAGGGGTTTAGTCCATCATAATCATGATGGTTTGCAGGTAGACATGGTGCTGGTGAAAAATCTTAGAGCTTTACAATCTTGATCTGCAGGCAGGAGAACAACAGTGTATCACATTAGTCATGCCTTAGGCATATGACTCCTCAAAGCCTTTCCCCATAGGGACATACTTCTTCCAACTAAGGTTGATCTACTCCCATAAGCCCAACTAAGATTAAGATCCTTAACCTTCCAACTAAGGCTAAGAACCTTAACCTCCTAATAGTGCCATTCCTTATGGGCCAAGCATTCATATTCACGATTCTATGTGTGGGTGGGAGGTAGGAAGGCATTCTGATTGAAATTATGACACATGGCAAGTGATTTCCTGAATAAGGTCTTTCTACAGCCCTGGACAATAACTATTCATTTACTGTCCTAACTAGTATCAATATCAATATAGTAATTTCAATTCCTATTTAAGTATTTCTTGTTTTAAAATTATTAAAATATGATTAATTTAACTTGCTTTTTAAAAGCATATATTGAAATATTTATAATTGTAACATATCTTCTTAAATTTTCATTGAACATCCATGTATCTTTGGTTGTATAAGAATCTATGAATTTATTTACCTGTCAGTTTGTACCCAGAACTCCAGTAGCATTGACAAGCAAGGTGCTGGCTTCTGGACCAGAGGCCGTGTGGGTCACATAAATTCAAGATTCAAACCTGGTTTTGATTTCTGATCTCTTAGTGAGATTTGCATGTCTCTGCCACATCTCCTGTGAGGAAAGCCCCACTTCTCTTCCTGCTTTATGGTTAGATTTTGTTTTAATTGAGAATAAAAGGCAAGAGATATGCCTTAGAGAAGGTCACCAAATCTGAATTTTTTGAATTTTCTCCCTAAGTACCACATGAGGGAAAAAGATACTTGGCTCCTCCAAGTTGTGTGACTTCTAAATCATGCTCCCTCACATACACTTTAGAAAGCTGATAGATAAGATAGATAGATAGATAGATAGATAGATAGATAGATAGATAGATAGATAGATGATAGATGATAGATAGATAGATAGACAGATAGATAGATAGATGTTAGATTGATACATACATACATACATACATACACACACATATGTATATACACACATGGCTAGATAGGCCAGCAGGCAGACAGACAGATAGATGTAACAAAATTTATTGAGAATGAAGTGGGTTCTAGTGGTACCAGTTGGATTTACTCTAAACACCTAGTTTCAAACATTGACTGCCTTGGCATTTTTCTCCAAGTGTAGAGAAGTTAAAGCTGCCTTTTCCTTGTTGACAAAGTCATTTCTAGGCCCTGCCTTTATGAGAGAATTTTACTATTATATATCTAGCTTGAAAGGTTCCTTAGTTTCTCAGGTGAGGTGGAATGAGATTAACTCCAACTTGCTTCTCACCCAAATGCAACCAAAAATTCAACACCTGGATACAAAAATCTTATTTTCTGTTTTGTCATTGTTTTCATTGTCTTTTGATTATTCCTTTTTCTTACTCAAATATCAGTTACGTTTTGACATCACGTTGGTGAGTTCTCTTATACTTTCTCAAATATACTTCTCAAATAATTCTAGCTATATTGTCATCGTGGTCTACCCTCTTAGTAGAATCCTACATGTCATTTGTACTTTCATCTATTTTAATATTAATGAGAACTAAGACATGGTCCTATCCATAATAGTTATTGATTTTGACATAAGTATGCCCCCATAGGAAACATATATTTACAAAGACCCCTAGGGAAGTATTATTGAATCTTTAATAGGCTCATGATTCAACTCAAGAATCCCATTAAAATGCAGATCCCCTGTTTAGAAAGTGAATTATTATGTGATGTCAAGGTCACTGAAACCTCATGGCTCACATTTTGAGGAGCAAGGCTCAATAAGGTTATACCATACTTTATTTAAGGAGATGCCCCCTTCAACATACATTAAAAATATTAAAAATGCTACCTAGTTCTTCTCTCGAGGTTTTCATATTACTTATATTCAATGTATTATTTCTATCTTTGCAAAGAGATTTACAAAGATTGGCTATTCCTCTTAAATGCTATGTGACATATTTTTCCAGAGCTATTTGGAGTAAGTAAATCTTGTATAAAATATTATGTGTATTTCTGCAATCTAAGTTTTCCCTACTCAGAGAAGAACACAGGAAAAACTCAGAACACTGAAAAACTCAGAACACAGAAACCTATTTAAGAAAAATAAGATAAAGAGAATCAGTGGGTATTATCAATGGATGGACTTGATATTCATGACTTTGCTTTACACTTTTTTGGAAAAACAACAATAACATAAACAAAAACAACAACAAAGAATTGATATTAAGATACAATTTTTAAGTGTCTAGCAGCTATGCTGGACACTTTAAAAATTAGAAACAATCTGGAGAAACCCTGTGGAGAGTGAGTCTGGTGCCCTTAAGAATTATCTGTCTTGTGTTACTCAAGGTGAACGTTATTGCCTGTGGGGAACCATAATAGATTGTTTTCTAAATGTGATATTGCTTAAGGACACAATCTTCAGTCTACTGTCTTCCTTACTTCCTAACCTGATTGAAACAAACTCTACCTTAATACTCATATACCTTAATGTAGATTACTAACTGCTCATATAAGAATCAAAAACAAGCCTTGCAGTGGTGGCACATGCCTTTAATTCCAGCACTTAGGAGGCAGAGGCAGGCAGATTTCTGAGTTCGAGGCCAGATTGGTCTACAGAGTGAGTTCCAGGAGAGCCAGGGCTACACAGAGACACCCTGCCTCAAAAAAAACCAAACAAAAACAAACAAACAAAAAAAAGAATCAAACACAAAAATGAGTTTAGCATGTAGAGCAAAATCTTGGAACTCTAGATAATGTTTATATCAATCATCAAAAAAATGAACATTTTCTTAGATCCTATTATCATTTAACTAAGCTTGATTTATAGTAATGGAGTTTTTAGTATATATATATATATATATATATATATATATATATATATATATATACACTAAACCATATATGCACATATATATATATATATATATATATATATATATATATGGCTTATATGTAGAGAGAGTACACACACACAGACACCTTTTTAAAATGCCTCATTACTCTAAAATTAGATTAGTGATTACATCATATAAAAGGGAAAGGTAAATTAATTTTAGAATTAGAAAAAACTGCATGCATGAGAGCATGAGTATATGTGTGTGTGTGTGTGCTAAGACTGCAGGTTCCTGAAGAGTAAAGAAGGTATCAAAATCCCTGAAGCTGGAGTTATAGGTAGTTTTGTGTTGGCAGAAATGGGTGTTGAGAAACAAACTGTTTTTCTTTGTAAGAGTACTATCTGTTCTTAACCTTTGATCCATCTTTACAACCATCTGTGTGTGTGTATGTGTATGTGTATCTGTGTGTACACATGTATATGTATACACATCATGCATATATTTTATATAGCGTGTGTGTATGCATGTACATGCATATTTGCACATATATGTCTGTATCTAGTTTTATGTATTATCCCTATGTACACACTGAGAAATAAAAGGGGATATGCAAACAGTAATTTAAATAATGTAAACCATCTTAGCTACTTTCTTCCCTTATTCATTTCAATTCTTCTGCTTCTGAGGAAATCTTTTAGATTGCACACACACATACACACACACAATTCTTTAGAAGAACCTTTATATTTTAAGTTATATTTGGCTCAATTCAGTACCTCCTGCTAGAACATAGGATAAAACTGAGTTTGTAAGTGTATTAGTCAGGGTTCTCTAGAGTCACAGAACTTATGGTAGTCTCTATGTAGTAAAGGAATTTATTGATGACTTACAGTCTGTAGTCCAACTCCCAACAATGGTCAGCAGCAGCTATGAATGGAAGTCCAAGGATCTATCAGTTGCTCAGTCCCACAAGGCAAGCAGGCAAATCAGAGCAAGCCTTACTTCTTCCAATGTCCTTATATAGGTCTCCAGCAAAAGGTGTGGCCCAAATTAAACGTGTGTGCCACCATACCTTTAATCCCAGATGACCTTGAACTCATAGATCTTCCTATCTTAATCTTCTGGGATTCATAGCCACTATACCTCAAGATCTCCATGCCAAGTTTCAGGTCGAAAACTTTTATCTCTCAGCCTCCAGATTAGGGCCACAGGTGAGCCTTCCCATTCTGGATTGTAGTTCATTTCAGATATAGTCAAGTTGACAACCAGGGATAGCCACTACCGTAGGCATCATTTCAAGATGGAACTGTGTTCTCAGATTCCCAGCAAGCCATAGTTTGGTCAACATTTTGAAAGTCAGAGTCATCCAAGATGCTCTGCAAGTTACGTACTTTATTTTTAGTATTGCCCCTATAGTATGTTTCTTTCACCTGTGTCCAATTTCAATGTCAACCCAAAGTAACTGCAGTAAGAGTAGCCTACCCTCTTTCTCAGGAAAGTATCCAAGGGGATCTTACCCACCACAGAGGTGCTCTGGGTGTTAATAGACTCCTACAAAACTGATGCAGTGTGTTCTTAAAATGGCCACTCACAGTTAAACTACCCAGAAATGGACTGCACCGCAGAGCTGATTATTTTATCCTTCCCCACACCTGCCAATACCTCAACTCTTTTACAATAGTCTCCCTATCCCACTAGATATATATTGATGATCGGTAGGTGATTGCTCTTTAAGAAATGAAAAGAAAAAGAAGTCTAACAACGGGCATCATGGTTTAAGCAGAACTTTAGTGCTCTAGCCAGAATTAACAACAAATCCCAGTTCTTCTTCATCCAAAAAGTATTGACCTTTAAGGGGATTTATTTGCACGGTCTATATATATTCTATATGTCTAAACCCCTAAGAAATTAGACATTGGCATATGGAAGATTCCCAAGTCCCACTTTCATTGGTAGTTCATACCAAAAGTCTTAACAGAAGAGAGCTAATGTAACACATGGAAGTCATTGTCTTTTCTATCTTACCACTGTCTTTCTACAATAGAGCTGCCTGGCCACAAGAATGTGAAACCTGTATCTTCAGAGAACAAATGGCTGCCATGTTATCAAGAACAGATTTCTCTGAGTGGATCTCTTGTCTAGTAGTTTCCTCAAAGATCAAAATCTTTCATCATGGAAGGAAGCTTCTGAAAATACAGGATATTAAATGGGAGGTCAAATAGCAGGAAATTTTGAGACAGATATATTTTTTTAAAGATTTATTTATTTTATTCATATGAGTACACTGTAGCTGTCTTCAGATGCACCAGAAGAGGGCATCCTATCCCATTACAGATGGTTGTGAGCCACCATGAGGTTGCTGGGAATTGAACTCAGGACTTCTGGAAGAGCAGTCAGTGCTCTTAACCATCTCTATAGCCCAAGACATATATTTTAACAGAGGGTATGCTAAGGAAAGAGTTCATTAAGAGACAGGACACTTATTGGTAGTGGAAACAATGATGTATTCTAAGGGGAAGTGAAAGAATCCATCTTACAGGGAAGCTCCTTAATCTCAGAAAGTAAATAACTCCTAATATCTTTAGGAAGTCCCTGAAACTGACCAAATTCATTAGACCCATCCCCCTCTAAGTTACTTTCAAACAAGCTGGCTATTTAACAGAAAACCTGAGCAGCCTGAAAGAAGCAGACACCAGGAAAGCTGCACTGAAAAACTAAAGAAGGGCTGTGCTGCCAGAAAGAGGATCAGACCAACTGAGCTCCCAGCAAGCTACCCAGGAACCTGCTGAGTTGCCTGCAGGTCGGGCAGTGTGGTGCAAGTATTTAGCTTTTTAGAAATGTCACCATGCTAGGGTAACTTCTGATGATCCAGCTGTCTTTGAGAAATTTCTGTTTCTTCACCCATTATCTCTGTAAATAACCCCATTAAAACTCATTGGTTCTGAAGAACTTGGACTTTGGTGGTATCCATATTCTGGTCTGATATTGCTTCCTTATCTAGGGTTAGTTAGTAGACATTTTCCCATGTTCCCACAGCGATAACAAAGCACAGCAATAGTAAATTATGAGTGCCTGGTAATATTCAGCCTGCAAGGCACTGACATGGCCGGAAGCTCTGTGGAGACCCACCGGACTATGTGTTACAAAAACCAGGACATGTCTGTTTTTATTTTCTTTATCTATTACTTATTTTTCTCAGTTATTGTTTAGTCCACACTATCTAACACATTCCCTGGTACATGACAGATCATCAATATACATTCAACTTTGTATCAGAGATGAAAAAAATGGGAAAGAGGGGAGAAGAATGAGAAAAATTGAGATGTGTCTATCAGGCTATGCAGTGAATTTTGTTGCTTCTTATTGATGGAGCAGCATGGTGACCTCTATTTTTAATTTTGCAAAGATGTTAGCATTTCTTGAACACTATGGTGTACTCTTGACTGATCCTTTATCACTGTATGCCCTCATCACCCATTGAGGTCTGAATTGGCAGCTACTCAGTGCACCCCAAGAATAACTTTGTGACCACAGGAATCAGTGTTTTCTGTAATTATGCTCCTGGGTTGTGAAATCTGTTTCCTGTTGAGATTAAGAGAGGAGCATCTGTTTCAAAAATTAGGTTAAAGTGAAAGAGGTTCATCTATTTGCTGACATCTTTAATCTTTACTCTGCTGTCATTTGATTTACATTTGATTTTATTCACTCACAGAATCGCCATATGAAAAAAATTTCATAATTATAATAACAACTTACAGAGTTTTACTGAGTGCCAGACAAAATTTAATCCTGCCATAAGCTCTTTTGGATGTCTTATACTAGCATCATTTTAGAGATAAAAATATTTGAAAAGTAAAGAAGTTCAGAAATCTTACCATTGCTACTGAGCAACAGAATCAGAAGTCTGTCAAAGCTGTCCCCAACTAAAAATAGAAATTTCAACTCTATATATGAATATAAACTTTCTATGTGTATATTGCTGAATGTGTAAATATAAAATAGGCAGTGGTATAAAGTTTAACAATGTCAAAGATTGAATTAGACAGCATTATACCAGGAACAAATATACCAGAATAATCAACACCATAATTTAGACACCACTTTTTCAAAACATTATATCATGATTCCATTTTAGAGTAGATAATTGGTTTGTGTAATACTCTTTCAACATGTCACACAGTAATTGTCCTTGTCATGACTCAAATTAAAATTGACTCCACAATATCAACCAACTAGACCCCCCAGAGCTCCCAGGGACTAAGCTACCAACCAAGGAGTACAGATGGCTCCAGCTGTGATGCAGAGGATAGCCTTATCAGGAACCAATGGGAGGAGAGGTCCTTTGTCCTGTGAAGGCCCCAATGTAGGGGAATTGAGGGCAAGGAGGAAGGAGTGGGTGAGTGTGTGGAAGAACACTCTCAGAAGCAGAAGTACTGGGGTGGGATTAGGGGTTTCTAGGAGGGGGAACTGGGAAAGGGGATAACATTTGAGATGTAAACAAAAAAATATCCAATAAAAAAAACTGACTTGTAACTACACTCTTAAAGAATATGGACATATAACATAGTTTACTCACATATTTGAAGATTCATTTATTAGGATTCTGAGTTGAACATCAGGGAAAGTCTTGGTGATAATGTTGTAGACTTTTTTTTTTTTTTTTTTTTTTTTTTTTTTTTTTGCATTCTGTTGTCATCTCTGCACACAGAATCTAGTAATCTAATATCACCATATATCATGTCAAAAGATTACATATATTTGCAAACTCACCACACACAAACTAGTGGGAACTAGGTAAAAGAATTGCTGAATGACAGAATCAAAGGCCATGAAAGGAACAGATGAAAACCTTTAGACCAATGGTGTGTCATCCATTAGGGTTACCAATTATGTATCACCATTTGTATTTTCTTTTTCCGAATATTTCATTTTTTTCCCTAAAGAAGAAATATTTGATAGTATGAAAGTAAAGACATTCCAGAATGTCTAGAACATACAACCTGGTGCTATTTAACAGTGCTTAGTCTTTGATGGCATTGACCTTGGTTCAGTAACCAGGGGCATCCTGTTTTGTTTTGTTTTGTTTCGTTTGTTTTGTTTTTCATTCTCTTAAATATAGGTTGAGAGCTTGTTCATTTGGGTTCTTCCAGAGTGAAGACAGGACATTTTAAAAGATTCATGAGCTTGACAGAATTTAATTTTCTCTGCTATGTTTTATTGAGTATATATCAGAGAGTTTATTTGGTTTCTGGATTACTCCCACCCCAATAAGATACCTAGAAGTAAAGATAAAGTTCATCAAGATCTAGAACTTCTCTATAATGTCTGAGCTTACTTGTTCTTTATTTTTCAATAATTAAAAACTCAAATTAAGGGACTGCAAGATATCTCAGCTTGTAAGGTATCTTCTACACATGCGTGAAGTTTAGATACCCAGTACCTACATAAAAAGACTGGCATAATTATGTATACTTGTAACTCCAGTAGGTAAGAGGCAGAGATATGTAAGATCCTGAAACTGACTAGGCAGCTAGCTTGTCCCAATCCATGATCTTCAGGCTCAATGAGAAACCCTGTCTCAAAATCAAATAATAATGAAATATTCAAATGATAGGTCTCTAGAAAAGCTATCCAAAACCTACCTTTACTTAGCCTATGTGCAAAGCTACTCACACACATATGCTCCACATGCATGTGTGCATATACCTATACTAACACATGCATAAACTACACAAAACACACACAACACAATTAACATAGTTTTCCAACAGAGTATGTATGTGTGGTGTACATGTGATTTATTTCAAACAATAAAAATCTGATTAAAATTAAACATAATGTAAAGGGCTGGAGAAATGGGATTATTTCACCATCTTGAAGCACAGA
The DNA here is from genome assembly GCF_008632895.1 of Mastomys coucha. NCBI lineage: Eukaryota > Metazoa > Chordata > Mammalia > Rodentia > Muridae > Mastomys > Mastomys coucha. The sequence continues at coordinate 61,510,071 of NW_022196912.1, forward strand.
ATAAAGTTTTGTGGGTAGAGTTCACAAAAACAGTAAGGCAATATGGATGAATATTACAGAGATATTAAGACTAATTAAGTGAAGTATATGTCTACATTTTTTAGCTTCTGGATACCAACATAACTTCTAGCTCATGATAGAGCGAAACTCAGCTCTCTAATGACCTTGATCAGCTATGATAATCCAGCCAATCATCTCTCAGGAGTCTACACAGAATGAGTATTTTGTTTGCAGGAATCCTTCCAATTTTATAGCCAGAAAGACACCAAGAAAACACTATAGATGGTGTTTTCGCTGTGCTATCAAGAAGATCAGAGTTTTTCGCTGGGTGTTTTGATTTAAATATAAACTGCTCCCCAAACAGCTCATGTGTTACAGATTGGTTTCCAGCATGGAAGAACTAAATTAATCAATGGATTGAACAGCTATATAGAGATGGAGGAAGTACATCATTGAGAGTATGAGGTTGAAGTCTACCTCTTATCCTTGGCCCTTCCCAACCCTCCTATCTTCACCTTCTCTTGTTACCTTGATATAAGCAGCTTTTCTCTACCATGCCTATATTTATGATGTTTCACCTTTATCACTGTCTGAGGGAACAATGGAATCAATAGAGCATGACATGGGATTGTAAGTGGAAACAAACATGGCCCACTGTGTTTCTCCTGGGAATTTTGTCACAGCAATTGTAAGCTAACAAACACAGTAGAAATGAAGCAATACTTGAAAAGACATCCCAAAGTTCTGATCTTATGCAGCCTGCAAGAAACATGATGAAGCGTCTAGTTATTTGGGGAAGGAGACAGAGGCATGAGCCCAAAGTTTCCATTCTCAGATATAGAAATGATGGCCAAAAAAGATCACAAGAACGGACTGATTTGTATTGTGTCTACTGTGATGATAACATGTAGAAATGGATAAAAGGAGTAATGTAATTGAAATTCTGTTGGATTTAGAAGATATTATTTTGTATATGTGTATAGGAGAGTTTTTCTTATTGTTTTAGTTATGTGTAGCTGATACCTAATTACCTGTCATGTCTGTGTATCTATTGTCTGTGTATATACCTATCATCTGTGAATTATATACTAAATAACTGAATATATGCAAGTATAGTTTCACAAATGTGGCATTTATATATAACTTCAAACCATTATAATAAACTAATATTTACTTCCTATAAAATTTCATAGTTATCTTTGTAATCTCTCTTTTTAACTTTCCAATTTCTCTATCTTTTAGAAAATGAGCAATCATCTTTTTAAAATTTTTATTTAATTTTATTCTTTAATCTTTTTGTTTTTCTTTTTTTTTTTTCAGCCCAGACTTCATCCCTGTCCAGGTCTGCCCCCTGACTGCTCCCCATCCCATACCTCCTTCACTGCCCCCATCTCCAACAGGAGGTCCCCACTCCCCGCCACCTCCACCTAAATCTCTCAAGAGTTCGGTGTATCTACTCTCACTGAGGCCAGACCAGGCAATCTTCTGCTGTATATGTGTCAGGGGCACCGTATCAGCTGGTATATGCTTCCTGGTTGGTGGCTCCATGCCTGAAAGATCTTGTGGGTCCAGGTCAGTTGAGATTGCTGGTTTACCCATGGGGCCACCCTCCTCCTTAGCTTCTTCCAGCTTTTCCTCAATTCAACCACAAAGGTCCCTGGCTTCTGTCCATTGGTTGAATGTTAATACCTATTTCTGACTCTTTCAGCTGCTTGTTGGGCATCCATGCTAGGATCCTGTCTGCAAGCACACAATCAGTAACAGTATAGGGGCCTTGGGCCTCTCCTTGAGCTGGATGCCAGTTTGGGCCTGTCATTGCACCTTCTTTTTCTCATGTTCTTCTCCATTTCTGTCCCTGCTGTTCCTTCAGACAGGAACAGTTCTGGGTCAGAGCCTTTGATGGTGCGATGGCAACCCCATCCCTCCACTTGATATCCTTTCCCCTGAAGAGTAGTTACTAATTATATATTCATTGAGAGAGAATGGCCTTGTAAATCTGGGAGTTTTCTGTAATTTCTTGAAACTTGCTTCCTGAATCTTAATGATTTTCCCTCATTGATGGGATGGAATGCTTCAATATGTAGGAAATTGTTATACAACATTTTATTTCACACTCAATTCTCAAGTTTGTCTTCCCTTCAAGCTTCCAAAGACAATACTCTCTTAATGGACCGTCAAAGTGACCCTTGGCCTTTCATACTTTCACTTTAATTGAAAATTAATCATCTTTACTCCTTCGCTATATGATTACCACACTTAGTAGTCTTAAATAATATCAGTTCTCTTCATGCTTAAGCATACTGCTAGTCCACATCTTGAATGTTTAAGTTATTACACTTTGAGGAAGTCTCCTCCATGAGTCTCCTGTATGGTTTAGTACTGCTAGAACTGTTAATAATCCCATCATTTGACGCACCACTAATAATGAGGTCCTTAACATCAATGAAACTATGCTGATTGAATCACTGATATTTAATTGAATAATGCAAATTTTCCTATTATAAATTGTATTGAGCATATTCCCTAGAAATTCCCTAGATCTGAGATTCAAATATATATACTTTAAGCCCCAGATGAACCATGCTACCAGCTGCCCACACTCAGATTTCCTTGGATCATCAGACAAAACACACACACACATACACACACACACATTCAGTTAATCTCAATATGCTTTTGCTAACTCAGTGACTGGGTACTCCTAAACCTCCCCTGCCACTCCAGACATAATGAGGTAGAGTGGTTATTGGCTACTTCAACCAAAATATCACATAACTGGTTAGATTTTTATCTTCTGCCACTACTGCCTCCTCCTTCTTCCACAGTTCTCCCAATTCTCCACTTAACCTCCCGTTCAACTCTTAAGTTTCCCATCCCTTCCTCAGTCATTGGTTACTGGTATCTTTACTGAGAGATCAAGAACTAATTGTAGAACAGGAATTTAGCATCAGAAAGACCCTCTACATATATGTATATATATGCAGGAAGCCTACTGATAGCAGCCTCTGGAACTATTGCTGTGAACTATTGTGTAAGGACAGCTTGTCTGCCTAGAGGGAGACACTGAATGGAAACACTTTAGTAAGTTGAATTTTAAAGTGCTTATAATAATCTTGACCTGCAATTGGAGTTGTGCTTTACAATCTTACTCAGTTGAGTCGAGGACCATGACCATGCATTTCTGGGCTTTGTCATGGTATAGGGCCAAGGAGAATCACACTGAGCAAAGGAAATAGGGTTTTGAAAGCAGGATTGGCATGATATCATAGCATATACTCCCATTTACCGATGGGCACAGAGAGTGAAATAACGATCTTACTTTATATTTTGAGTTATTATTCCTATTATTGATACATCTGTCCCCTTCTGTCCTAGCCTAATTGCCATAGCTCTTGACTATGCCTTTCTGGACTGCTGTGATATGCTGCTTTTCCTCACTTGTTGTTGCTCTTTTCAGTCTGGCCCCCATTTTGGAAACCATGGTATTTTACAGTGCATGTCGTCTAATTGCTATCTCAGTTGTTCAGTGACACACTGCTGCTGTAAGCACCAATGACTCAGCGTGACATGAACATATTCATTTAGTTTCAACCTTTAATGATTTTATTTTTAGTAAATATCTTTAACATTAATTTTAATTTATTTAGAATTTTATACATAAGTGAGTGCTGTACTTTCTTCATTTTCACACCACCTTTCCCTCCTTCCTCTAGTTCCTGTCCTGCCCTCTCAACTTCCAGACCTCTTCTTTAACTAGTATTGTTATACATAAGCATTTGCACATAAACACACACATATAGGAAGAGAAAAAGAGAGAAAGGCCTATATAAATACATCTGTTTAATATTGATCCATATGTATATATGTATATAGATAGATCAATAGATAGATAGATACACACACATATTATATATATATATATATATATATATATATATATATATATATATATATATATATGTATATAATCACTTGGAGATTGGTTATCACATAGGGACTCATTCCTAAAGAAATCTGATTATCCATTTCTTAGCAGCTATTAATTGCATGTAAGCTCTTCATTTAGTGGTAGGGTTTTAAGAGATTTTCCATATTCATGTTGATTGTTGATCTCAACTGATGCTATCATTGTACATTATTTATGGGACCAAATTATCAACACTTTATGGAACAGCTTCTCTATCATATTCAGAAGACATTTTCTCATGGTATACTTCCTGATCATCTGATTCTTACTATCTTGCCACTCCTTTCATCTGTAATGTTCACTAAACATTAGGTATAGCATTTGTGCTGTATTAATCTTACAGAATATTTCAACTTGACTACAATTCTCTCCCAAATTCTAGATCCCTAAAGCAGGATTTTCCACATGCTACTTTTTCAGGAAAGACTTTTATTTAATTTGGTGACTAACTACAGAACTTTAAATCCTAACTAAAGCTCTGACTACCTTGCACAGTTTGTATGATTCTAGAAATCAAGTTCCCAACTTGCCTGGTATAGATCTCTGATGTTGACATTTCATAATCCTAACATTCACATATTTAGTTCCAACACCTAAGAGTTTCCTGATTAACTCATGCATCAGTGACTCCCTGAGAAAGTCATTTCTTTCATGCTTATAGATCTTAGTTGAATAAATGAATAGTGAGTAAATCAGCCAATCAGTGTAAAGTTTTTCCTTTTGCCTTTGTATCTTTTAAAGCCTCCAATTATACAATCAGATTCAAATGCACTTAAAAATATTGTTCTCCCAAGTATATTCCTGAAAGCTTTCTCTTCCTATATGATGGTAACTTACCTTTTATGTGTCTTGAGGTTTTTTTCCATTCTAGTTGCTATAATTGTCCTTTTATGTATGTGAGATGTCAAGTAAAGCAGACAATAAGTAAATTAGATGGCATGAAGGAGATCAAGAAAAGAACACTTGCTGAATACAGTCTTATCTTTCCATATGTTGAACACCACCATACTTGGAACTCTGAAAATCAAACAAATATGTTATTTACAAATGTTTTTTGTCAAGAAAAGATAACAATTTTTCTCATAATATATTTTTTCTTCTGGTTTGGACATGTATTTGTGTGTACTGTCTTTACAAAATACAGTTCATATTGTACAAGTTTAACTGCTATTTCATCATAACCATTATAGCATAAATATCCAGATGTGAATTTTAATGATCACATCATTTTCTTTTGTGGAGCTTTATATAATCAACTTTGAACCTCTAAGCCAGTGGTTTTCAACCTTTTTAAGGCTGTGATCCATTAATATAGTTCTTCATGTTGTGCTGACCTCCAACCATAAAATTATTTTTGTTGCTACTTTATAACTTTAAGTTTACTACTATCATAAATCAAAATGTAAATATCTGATATGCAACCCCTGTGAAAATATTGCTTGACCCATAAACAGGTCATAATCCATAAGTTAAGATTCACGGCTCTAGGCTAATGCAGGCAAGTTATATTGAGAAAAATATAGGTACTCACTAGGTGCTGGATTAACTCAAGTTTTTCAGTTTTCCCTTCAATATAAAGAACTGGATTGGAAAGGAAAATATTGAACCTAATTTTTTTCTATTCACAGAATGAATTTATTGCGAATATTTCTTTGATACTAAATAGTAAAGTGGATTTTTAGCTCATTTCCTAAGGCCTTAAATTAAGGATTGATTGATTAATATTTCGATATAACTTCTGTCATTTCATTTCATCCATGTGGCACTTTAGGCCTTTTCTCTCTTGCATCATTATGCACTGACCTTTCCATTGTTAATGCTTTTATTCTATGCCTGAGTAGAGAGAAAAATTTCCCTCTTTTCAGAGATTAGCTGCAAAGAAAATTTATGTGACATTCAAAAGAATTATTTCCAACCCATCCTTTCAAATGCAATTCTCACATTTAATGATGTAATTGACCACATTAATTTTAGGAAGCACCTATATTTGCATAATAAAAATTTGATTTTAATGTACTTCAAAAGTATGCATTGTTTCAAAATTAATATATTATTCTTGCAGGACTTACTAAGTAAGCCCAGGCTTTGAATGTTATGGTTGTTACAAAGCTTGAACCTAAATCAACACTATAAGATTTGTTCATCCTGATCCTTCATTAATATAAAGAAATTCTAACTAATAGTCATTTGTTGGTATCAAGAAAATATGACACTAACAAAATTATCTTTTCTTATAGAATATATATAAAATAACACACTCTAAGATTCATCTTCTGAGTATTTGTTATGCATAATTTTGATTCTTTGAGGTGAAGAGAACTATACCAAAATAAAAATTATTTTTAATAATTATTATTTTAAAAAATTAAATAAATTTTAGCTATGCCAGCTAAAATTATAAAGTAAGATAAAATGCTTGTAGGGCAACAAAAGTAAAGAGAGACAAGCTTAAGAATGAAGGTGGGTAGGATGTTTGATGGTTTGTGTTGCCACCAAGCTTGATGACAAGGACGCATAGGGTAGAAGGAGAGAATCTCTGCACATGCCCATATCTCAATGAAAACAAGATAGAGAAATGTAATAAAATGTAATGGAAGATTTTTTGAAAAAAAACTAAAAGAATGTGTAAGATTTGCTACGAATCTCAAAAAGGTTGCATCTCTCCATAAACAAAAACTTCCCCCTTCATCTCAGACTGCCTGTATATGGTAGAATACATTAGTCTTATCACATATTTATTATACCAAATATTTTCATTTTCCAGGGTCTTTTTTGTCTGATTTTATAGATTCTGGGGTAGCTATTCTTTGTTGTGAACTTGAGACTACATCAGGAATTTATAAAACCTAATGATTGAATATATGGTTGGAATATCATTATTATTGTTATTATATTCTTCAATGTGGGAAAACCCACTTTTAATGCAAATATTTTAAAATGAAAAGATCCACCTTTAATCTAGATTACACCTTCTGCTGGCTGTCTATATAAAGGAAATGGACAAAAGAAGCATGCTTAGTCTTTGCCTGTTTTCCTCTCTCCCTATCAAGACCACTACTTCAGTGAAATTAAGGCCTACTTCTTCAGAATCCTTGTTGTACACTGAAGATCAGTTGAGATATCCACCCTCACAGAACAAAGGATTACTGTATTCTTGGACCTTCTATTGCTAGATATCGATTGTTGTGTTATCTGGACCACAGCCTGTAAGCCATGCTAATAAATTTATGCGCATGTGTGTGTGTGTATGTGTGTGTGTGTGTGTGTGTGTGTGTGTGTGTGTTCAGCATATTGTGATAGAATACATAATTAGAATCAACTAAGGGAGGCTGTGTTTTTTTTTTTTCATTTTAGCTATGTTTTATTGTTGTTTTTTGTTTGTTTGTTTTTTAATTTTGTAGACTGGGGAGATATATCTCATCATGGTGGGGGAAGGCACGGCAGAGGGCTTAAAACCCGTGTGGTCATGATAGATTGGTAGTCAGAAAGCACAGAGTGATCAGATAAGTCTCATGGTCTAGCTACCAGAGACCCACTTTTCCCAGCAAGACTCCACATACTAACGATTTAGCAACCTTCCTAAATAGTGTCAGCCAGAGACTAAGTGTTTAAACCCATGAACTTAGAGGGATGTTTTACTTTCAAATCATAAAGGCTCATATGCTAAGGCCATAGCGACTTTGCTACTTCTGTTTCTGCAATGCTAAGCCAAGCCATTGTCATTCCTATGAGTATCAGAACAAGACTTTTAATAGAGAGGACTTCCACCATTGCTCTCTAGTATCTATTGTTGATGGAGAAGCTAAAATTCCTTTTCATAGAGGCAAAAGGGAGTGGGGATTAGATAGAACATTTGAGGAGAGAAAACCAGAAAGGGGGGGACAGCAATTGAAATGTAAATAAATAAAATAACCAATAAAAAGAATTTAATTTAAAAGAAATATTTTTTTCCAAAAATATATGGTTTCAGGACATTCTTAGGGAGAGAGTAAAAATATGAATTTTCTAAAAAAATTTTGTGAACACATATGCATAAATATATACTATCACTTAATAATCAAATCAAATAGCACACATTATTATATTGTATATGTGATATGTTTGTGTATACATATGTAGGTAGATTGCTCACTTCAAATAAGCCACCTTCCTATCTCTGTCATTGACTTTATGTCTCTGTATTACAAGTTCCTTCAGCAAACATCTGTACATCTTATTCACTTGCTTCTTTAAAATATTAATGGAAGAAGACAAGTAACCCTGAAATTCATACAGCTGTTTGATTTGTTTGAGTGAGTTTTCTATGAGGAGTAAGGACAACCAGTTAATGTTTGTGGTGGAGTATCAAGAACCAGCCTGTTTGGTCTAAGTATTATGCCAATATCTGCCCCCAACTCCAGTTGTCCTAAAGTGAATACAATGACTATTTTTAAAAGAAAACTAATGAGTGTACTAGTCCCCAACAAAGAGTACCAGAAGAGTACCAGAAGAGACTGGGAGACAAATATGAATAACCAGGCTTTCCTTCGAGCCACAAATTCCATTGTATTAAGGCTAAGGATGACTCTAGAAATCATCTACAACTTCCCCATTTTTAAAATAAACAGAGTCACTAAATTAGGTGTTTCCCAGAAATTTCATAGCTATTTTTTTAGAGGAATCATTCCTGGAATATACATTTTTCTATCCTTAATCTGGTACAGATTGTGACACTCAGATATTTAATTCTTGTGTCTATTATGAGGCAGTCCAAGGTACCCATATTGGTCACAGGGCTGTAATAACATCTTTGGGGCAAAAGCAAAATAAAATATTGAATACATTTCTCTTTTTTAAGTCTGAAAAGAGAAGTCTGTTGAGTATCTCCACCTTGAAACTTGAAGTATCTTCTAAAATGTCTTCTATCATAACTTACATTTGGGGAGAGAGGGTTCAAGTAAGAAAGAATATGAGACAGCTGCAAGTCCAAATTTGCTATTCTTTTCATATCGATATTTTGTTGTGAAATTTTAAATAGCTCTAATAAAAGATCTATACATCAATCTGGCAGAAAATACCCAAACCTTTAAGTTATTTTCCATTAGTAATTTCTCAATATTTAGCAAAAGATTTCCATGCGTGAGACACTTTTTAAAGTGCCATTCTGTTTCTGAACAAATGTGTGGTATTTTTGTGTTCCCTTTCCCTGACTCCCACTGACAATTATTGATGTGTTACTCTTAAGTTTTAAGGAGAATTCTCTGACGAGAAGTTATAAATGTTCTTGACATTTGAAAAAGTTACAGTATACTCAATCAACTGCCACACTCAGTTTTTCTTGTAGTAATTGAGTATCTGAGAAATTTCAGCTAAGGGAAAACATCACAAACATTGACTTATGCAGCTCTTGACAGATGCATTAAGAGATAAAAACAAAAAAAGGGCATAATGTATTTTTAAGAAAATTATTTGAGGGAATTTTAAAAATAGCACCTCAGATAATTCTCTGTCACTTGGGGGAGACTGTCCTTGGGCTTTTTCTTGGAGTGCCTTCCTCTGTCCTTTTTTTTTAGATACCTACTCTATAAGATTATGACAAGGAGTAATAAATTAAAATTTCCAGTAACTGTACAAACAATAAGTTCTATACACTTCAGTGTATTGATCAACTTGCATATAACTAGAGTAGTTTCTATTTTTCAGAGAGATTTATTTATACTTGCTTCTTTAAAAAACCTCTCAAGAAGTGGGGTCATTCAGCATCATTAGTATTTTTACCTAATCAATTAAGGCAGCTAAGGCAATTGCTCACATACAGAATCAATGCTGCTGGAGGAGGCATGCATTTCTGTTCACACTGCCTTACTAGGTTTCACTATGCCTCCTGCTTTGCAATTCATTTTTCTTTTCATCAAATCTAATCACTATTACTTTCTGTCATAGGTGTTAAATTCACTTAGTCCTACTACTAAATTTTCAATATATTTTTAAATAACTGAAAGTATGAAATACCTTAAGTGTTCAAGAAATGCCTGACCTTAGTACTAGAGGAACCATATAGCCAATTATTTCCCTAAAGGTACATATGAACATGCACATATATATATTTCCATATTTTATGTGTTATATATATAAATGTGTGTATTCATGGATACACACATACAAATCTTGGGTCAAATCTCTGAGAATTTTGAAGACAGACTGGTATCATCTTTCTTGGAAGCCAGAATCAGGAAAGAAAACTGTAATACTTACCATATAGACTTCCATTTGTGATTTATGACAAGATCTGCAGATTTCCACTTTCACTAGCTCATTTAGGAAGCTACCAAGGAGAATGAGAAAGGTAAAAAATTTTAACAATTATTAATTGTGAAAGACTTAAAATTAAAGAATGTTTTCCCTCACCCAATACCAGATCAGGTTCCCTTCTCCCACCCAGCTCCCCACCCCCCACCCATCCACTTTCCCTCCCAGGTCCCTCTCTCCCTCCCCACTTGTGATTGCTTTCTTCTCTCTCTCAAGTGGAATTGAAGTGTCCTTATTTGGGCACTTCAGCTTGTTGACATTTTTGAGTTTTGTGAACAGTATCTTAGGTATTCTGTACTTTTTTATCTTTTTATTCTTTTGCCTAATATCCACTCATTAGTGAGTACATACCATGCACAACCTTTTGGATCTGAGTTACCTCACTCAGGATGATATTTTCTAGTACCATCCATTTGTCTGCAAAACTCAGGATGTCCTCAGAAGCTGTGAAGGCCAGTGGAAAGAATGAAAATAGGCAAACTCAGGAAATAGGAGGTTGGGGGGACCCTCCAGAATGCACCAGAGACATGGGAGGTAAGAGAACCTCAGGAATCAAAGTGAGGGACCTTAGATGAAATACCCAAGAGTAGGGAGAGGGAACTTATAGAGCCCATCTCTAGCAGGAAGGCAGGACATCAAATGAGGGATGGAATTGTCATCCCACAATCACATCTCTGGCTCATAATTGTTCCTGTCTGAAAGAATTACAGGGATGGAAGTTGAGAGGAGCCTGAGGAAAAGAAGGTCCAGTGACAGGCCCAAAGTAGGATCCAGTAGGATCCTAGGGGAGGTCCTAAAGCCTTACATTATTACTGAGGCTATGAAGCACTCACAAAATGGGATCTATCATGACTGCCTTCCAAAAGACCCAACAAGAAGCTGAAAGAGTCAGAGGCATATATTTGCACCCAACCAGTGGACAGAAGCAGCTGACCCATATTGAATTAGGGAAGTCTGAAAGAAGCTGAGGAGAAGGGTGATCCTGTAGGAGCACCAGCACTCTCAATTAATTTGGACCCCTGAGATCTCTCAAACACTGGACTACCAAACAAACAGCATACACCAGCTGATATGAGGTCCTCAACATGCACACAGTAGAGGACTTCTGGGTCTGTGTTCATTCAGAGAAGATGTACCTAACCCTCAAGAGACTGGAGGCCCCAGGTAGTTTAGAGGTCAGGTAGAGTGGGGCATAGGGGCATCCACGTGGAGATAGGGGTGGGGAGGAAGTATGGGACATGGAGTAGTCAGAGGGTGGATGGGTGGGACAGGAATGGAATATGGAGCATAAAAAATAAATTTAATAAAAAAATTAAAGAACAGAAAAAACATCATTAATTAGGAGAGCATCCTCTATGCAGAACCTATAAAGTAAAATGAATATTGACATGATCTTTGTGCTTTATGTTCCCATTTTATCCCTACTTTGATTTTTTTTTTTGAGCCTCATTTCCTTGGCCTGTTAATGAGAGTTTTCCACTTCCCTTGAA
>NW_022196912.1:61521836-61584690 GCF_008632895.1 Mastomys coucha
AAAAAAAAAAAAAAAAAAAAAAACAGTGTGCTCATCTGTTATTTTTCATTTCCAATTTAGCCAGAAAGGTCACAAAGACATTTTAAATAGTTCCTTTTTGCAATATTTCAAGACTGTTAAACATCTCTTAATTCTTAGAAGTTCTACTGAGGCACCAACTATTTACTTGATGATTATCCACAAGAAGAAATATCCTTTTCCATTCATGTTCATGTGACAGTGTCACAGAGAAGAAACAGGTTCTCAATGATTTAGGACATTCCCATTCTGCCCAGACTACAAACATGTGAAGAGCAAAATTCTTTTCAGTTCTCAGATCACATTCAGACCAGGGTCAAAGAGTTCAAATACAGTCTTTTAGAAATGAATGTCGTACATGACTATCATCTAAGCCAAGCAACCACAATTTGGGGGAATTCAGCTGTGCCCCCTTGCAAAACTTATTCAAAGCTAAGCTTGTTGACTATTGCCTTGTTGACTATTTGATCTGAGAATGGAAGAAGACCCTTACCTGAGTACCTGGCCACTCCCTATCACCTGTTGCATGCAACTTTGTCTTAGTTGCATGTGGTTATTAGGGAAGGAGGATAGCATATAGAGTAGAAAAGATGAAGGAAAAGGATACCTCATCTACGTGGCTAGGGGAGGAAACTCTCATCTGTGAAAGGTATAGTTTTTTTTCAGGTCTGCTGCTTGATAAACACTCATTCTCCTATAAATAACCCTTCACCTTAGTTCTGTCAGGAAGTCTAAGAAACTCATTAGCATTGGTGGATCTGTGCCTCTAATTGTCACTGGAACTTTAGAAGTAGAAATCGATCTTGCTTACATTTCTCTCCAGGAAGGGATGCTGGCAATATTCTATCATAAATTTGTTTCATTTTCAATGCTTTCTTAGAATTATGTTCCCTCTTAAATGTATGTCGAGCCATCTTTGCTGTTCAAGCAGCTTCATCCACCCCCCCAGAAGCATCTCCACTCCAGAAAAATGAACACAGAATAGATATCTTTCCCAGTCTTCCTCTCTAACCTGAGAGTTTATTCGTTGGCTCTGATCTGTGGTTGGGCACACTTAATAAGCTAAGGTTAATTAGAGGGAAGCTTTTGAGTATCTTCCCCAAAGATCGTTAAATTCTCCCACTGTAGTAGAAATGAGTGATTAATTTCTATCTTCTCTAGCTCACCATCTGGTTGGCTTGCAACTTTTGGCTGGAATGTGATTTTTAAAAGAAAATATGCAAGTGTCATCTTTTCATTTTTGTATATTTTGGTTTTGCTTCTTTCTGTTATAAAAATGTCTAATTTCCCTTATCTCATGTGATTGTCTCTACTCTGTCTCCAAGTGATAAAATCTCTTATCAGAGTAGTTGCAGTTGGGGTCACAGCTGGCCTGTCTTCTGCCATGAGGGATTTAATTTGGAGTTGATAAGTACATATCCTTTGGTATGTATGGCATTCTCTAGGGAGAGCAAGTGAATCCAAGTGAGAAGGAAGCTGATTCTGAAGACCCCAGTGTGCTAATCCTTGTGATCTTGTTTTATATGTGCTGTTATGCTTAGCTTTTGGACAAACTCTTTGAGTTAAGTAATCCTCACATTATAAGTGCTAAGAATGAAGATCATACTAATCAGTGTGATACCAAAATCCTCAGCATAGAACCATTATGGTAAGCACTTAAAGGGGTTGTTATAAAAATAATGTGAGTACTCTCCACCCTCAACCACAAGTTATAACTTGAAGCCTGGTGTGATAACATTTGGAGATAGGATCATAAAGAGAATGACAAGGTAAGATGACTTCATGAAGATAGGAACCACATGCTGTGTTTAACTCTGTTATAAAACATTTTAGTTATTGTTCTATTGCTGTGCTGATAAATCACAACCAAGACAACTTATAAAAGGAAATATTTAATTTGTGGCTGGCTTAAAGTTTCATGGCATTAGTACATTATCATCTCAGTAGAGAATGCTGTAGAAGGCAGGCAGGCAAACATGGAGGTGGAACAGTGGCTGAGAGTTATATCTTACCATAAATTGCAAACAGAGAGACAGACAGACAGACAGAGAGAGACAGAGACAGAGACAGCGAGACAGAGAGAGGGAGGGAGGGAGAGAGGGAGAGAATTGGGACTGGCATGAGCCTCTGAAACCTCAAAGCCCACCATCAGTGACATAGCAACTCTAAGAATGCCACATCTTCTAATTTAACTTCCCTTACTTTCCTTCCATTTTCTCTTTCTTTGTTTCTTTTTCTATATTTCCTCCACCCTTAATGTATCCCATTGCAGAGTCATTTAAGGACACAAGAAGGCAGTTGCAGTTTGCGACCTTAGGACAGAAACTTCCCTTGAAATAAATGATTTTGGCCTCTTTCCCAGAGACTCCCAACCCTCAGAACATGAAAAACCTGGTTTCTGTTAAATACCAAATTTTGTTGTAGTGACCTATGCAATATAAGGCTGGGGATTTCCCTGGATCTCTAGTGGAATGATTCTGTAAAACTGAAATTCTAGACCTGAAACATGTGAAGGCCAGTAAGATGTGCCTAAAAATGAGGACATTAATAAGGTTTATCTAAAAATGTGAGAAAGTACTTTATGTAAGACTTCAGCATTTATCTGGAATCTAGAAATTCTTAGAGAACAGAAATATACCAAAAAGAACATGCCAAGAGACCAATACACAGACCTGTCATGTTCCCCATAATCTCCTAAATTTTGATAACCCTGAGATGGTTTCATTGGATGAAGCAATAGCAGTGTAATCCATACTCTATCTAAGAAGGAGAGTCAGAGACCAGAATCTCGGAATTTAAATACTGAAAATTCTTTAAATTTCAGCTGGGGTTATAGTTCAGTCAGTAAAGTATTTGCTCCACAAGCATTCAATCCTTGGCAGGTAAAATTGTCTAATATAGTGGAGGTGTTTGAAATCCCAGTCCTAGGGAGTCATAGACTAGGTGGCGCTTACAGGCCAGGCAGCTCATCCTACTTGTTCTATATATATACATGTAGACACACATAATTTTAAATCCCTCCTACATACTCATTACACACACATATACAAACAGATACACAGACTCACATCTGCATACATGTGTATGTGTATGCACACATGTATTTGTAAAGATCATGAGGATAACTATCTGGTTTTTCCTTAACTCTGAATAAAATGAGGAAAAATTTGTCTCCTCAAAGAGTTCCTAAACACAAACCCACCGTTAAATATATAGAGTCCAAAAATCTCATTACCTGTATAGTTTTCACTTTCTGATCCCAAAAATACACAAAAGAAAATTGACTTTGAAAATGACAAAGGTGGAAAGCTCACTGGAAAGAAAGTAGAAGAGGAGGTAGGATTGAACAATGAGTTAATGATCACACCCATGAACCAGAAGCAATGTATTCACTAGCCCACCCAATTCTGATAGCCACCCATGAAAAACACAGTACCTCATCCATCTAAAGATTAGGTTACTAAGAGTCAAAGAGGGTTAACTAGTTAAAAGACACAAGCCGGTTACTTGATGCAAGTATCATGATAGTCTTAAAGAAAAAAGTGTCCATCAGATTATGTACCCCTGCAATTAACAAGGAGTATGTATATTTTACATGGATATCATTTAATTCTGAATGGGTTTCTGTTCATATTTGTTTATTTGACTGGTGTAACATTCCTAGGCAACATAGGAAAGATTCTAAAAACTCTAGGTCATTGTAGTGATCCTAGAAATTATAAATCAAATTGTTGTAAACAGGCTTTGTAAGTTGTTTCTTGGCAGGAATCAAATAATCAAGAGCAATGAATTTAGAGGATTACAAAAGAATGTTTCTCTGAATGAGTACAGTGAGTGCAGTCTGCCTGCGGCTGGAGCTCTGAACAGATGCATCTACCCATGTTGGGCTTTGGTGTTTGAAAAGGCTTCGGTGGGAAAAGCTGAACAGTCTTTATGCAATTGGAACTGTTTTTAAAGGAGGCCATTCCATGTGCAGCAGTGATTGTCCCCATAATCTCCTCTCTTAAGTCTCCCTTTGTCCTAGTTTCTTGATCCTTCACAATCTGATTCTCTTAGTAGGGGAATGTTTACTATTATGGAGGGCTCATCACTGTCACCTACACCATTAATTAATTAAATGAGCATGCTTAAGTATGTACCCTCCTCTGTATCAGGTCCTCTTTCCAAATGTAATACCTTGTCAAACACTAATAGGCAAAAGGCATGCAGTCAGTAAATGTTAGCTCATACCACTGGAAGTTAAAACCAGCCCCCAGACTTTAGAAGATCCCCATACCTCAGCACAACTGATGCCATGGTGTTTACCTCCCAAAAAAGTAAAAATGTTAAAACTTTCAAGATATCACTGGAGAGAACACTTGACACTAATGACTGTTTGTAGAAATTGCCATTGGACTTTGATATTTGTAAGTAGTGAAAGAACTTACCAAAACTGAAGATGGCTTTAAAAATCATCCACAGGAAATGAGTAAAGAGATACTGGCCTAGAGGTGAGTGTTTACCCAATAGAGAATAGTCATAGGAAGTCATCTCTTCTAGGCTCTTTTTCTATGCTCCAGTTTGGCCATGTTGTGACCTGGCCTTCTCACATAATTTCCTATGATTACTTCCACAAAGTACATAGTTTAGGAATAGAAGTATACTGCCCTGTAGGTTTAAAAACTAGATGTTATGGAGAGGGTTATTTCCTTTGCAAAGCTATAAGAAGGATTTGTTCCTGACTTTTCTCTTCAGCTAGTACATGACTATCTTTATGTTGTGACATCCAGGCTCAGATGCCAGAAAAGGTTCACAGGAGGCCAGGAGATTGAAGAAAATTTGAGGATCCATGGGCAGATAAGACAAATTCTATTCATTCTGGCTAAGGCCATTAGACAGCTACTGGCAGAAACCTAGGCACATGTCAGCATACACAGGCCACACACAGGAGCACACAGGCCTACACACACACACACCCACACACACACACACACATACAGACACACACACCAAGAAACAGTACTGCATACCGACAGGCACAAGAAGGCTGGTGAAAACAAAGATTTGGCCTCTGCCTTGAAGATCATATTTATACAAAATAGTACAAAAGTGTCACTCTGCCAAAGACAGTTATATAAGAGATTACACCACTGTTTACTTCTTTTTTTTTATTTTAGATATTTTCTTTATTTACATGCGAATTTCTCCTTTCCCAGTTTCCCCTCCAAAAAACAAAAAAACAAACAAAAACAAACCCCTGTTACCTCCCCCCTTCCCATGCCTGCCACCCCGCCCTCTCCCACTTTCTGGCCCTGGCATTCCCCTACACTGTTTGCTTCTGAGGTCCACAGACGTCTAGTGCTGGCCATTCTGGGCTGACTCCTACTCTCCAGTGTCTTGTACTAGCTATCATCTGTGCCAAGTAACCATATCAGCACTCTGTTGATTAAACAAAAATATGTACTTCTGTTCCCAACACATGTCCACATGCTATCCTCTATGTATCTCTAGATGGTCTTCTTACTGTGTATGGTCATGTACCAAAATTCTTCCATGTTACATAAAAATGCTGTCATACTCAATCAGAACAACTTCTAATAATCTAATTTTTTACCTTATTCTCTTTTATCAAAACTATTTCCAAATAAGTTCAGATTCTGAAGTACTCATGGTGAGGAATTTCATAAATTCATTTGAAAAAGATTCAATTAATATGTTATACTGTTTTCTGCCCAACCCTACTATTGTCCATTCCAACCTCCTCTACAATTTAACTCATATGAACATCACCACTAAGCTCAAAAATCTCAGTATCATTAAAATAACATGGAATGGTGATTCACCCTCAAGGAAAACCTCTCCAGCTGTGAACCAGGGAGTGTAGACAGCAAATCCTTTAGCTAAGGGTCAGCGAGTAGAGTGTATATTTAAAGATGTGTACTGTAAGCATTGCTCATACGGGTCTAATGTTCAGGTTACATTTTGAAGATAGTAGTAAATTTATTAACTGCACAAACACACACACACACACACACACACACACACATTATAAAAATTAGAGACCTTAGAGACTTCCAAAAAACATATTCTGAAAAGTCTGCTGTGTGTTTCCCAGGGGAACGACATCATTCCTTAGTGTAGATCTTCAAAGAGAAATGAGTCATTGAATCTGTGTGATGAAATTTTGCAGGGCTATTGGTGAAGGGTATACTTTTATGTAGAAGAAATATCAGTGCCATTGTGAAACACACCCAAAAATCCAAAAGCCAACACAGCAGTTCTGTCTGTACAACAAAATCTCTTACAAAAGAATATGGAGCCACCTAATGCCCAGTCTTGCCCATAGAATCACCTGAATGCATTTATGTAATCAAAAGCAAAACCTCTGGGGATGGAGATTGCAATGTGGAAGCGAGATTCAAGAAAGATTTCATCACTGCACAAACAATTTCAAATTAAGCACTAATCAGAAGGGAAAATTAGGTTTATTCACAGGGGCCACTCAAAATAACCCTCTTAATAATGTAGAAATTGGCTGTAGCTAAAACCCCACAAGTCTAGACACAAATACATTTAACATCCAACAAAGCCAGTCAATATAAAATGTAGCAAATATGAGAAGTCAATGTAAAATAGATTTCTCAAATATGAGGAACATGCTTCTAGGACTGTAAGTAAGAGGCTCAGGAAAAACAAATCTGTGATATAGCAGAGCTGCAGGTCTAGAGGAAACATACCTACTTTTACTGATACATTGATGCCTTTCACATCTCCCTTTGGCTAACTCCAAAAGGTGATCCCTAGGCTCAGAGGATGGACTGTCTACTGTGAAAAGAAACATTGGCAGAAGTGCTAAAAACAGCACCTGGTCCACTGCAGGGCTGCCTTAGACTCATGTGTAGTGGAAGTTAGACAACTCGAGGGATAACTAGAACTAACCTCAACTCCTTCCCCCACATCCAGAACCCTACCCATGCCTGAGGAATAAACATCTGTAGTTGATTAAAAATTTGGTTAAGAGGGTGGCTGCCTGGACATTCAAACCAGGGGCAAAGATGTGACAAAGATTTCACTCTCAGGGATATTCTGACACATTCTTCTATTATTATTATCATTATTATGCATCCCTGCTGTTTCTTTGTCATTCTTCTTTTTCCTTCTTCTCTTTATATTTTTCCTGGCTCAAGACCCTTGTACCAACTATATTTTTTCTGCAGATAGCCAAGGAATTACCAACCTCTGCCTTTACTCATGAAATTTTCAAAGACACCTACTCACATACCTTACAAATGAGCCATGTCTGAACCACCCACCAGGGTGCCCCGAATCTCTGGCTGAAGAATATCTAGTCTCCAGGCAACCAGAGAGGAACATTTTATCTTCAGAAAGGACTAAGGTCTTTCTTGCTCCTACCCTAAAATCCTCTTAAGTTGAGGGAAAGAGTTCGGTAAAGAATTAAAACAATGTTGTAAGCTGGACCAAATATCTTTGCTGATAATAGTTATCACAAGAGGGCAAGAATAAGGGAGGTGACTGGGGAATGAACATTATAAACATTATATAAATGTATAAAACTGTCAAACAATAGAAATACAGAAAAAAGAAGCATTGGTACAAAGGAGATTTCAACTTTCAGTCATAAACATATCTGTAATTGTTCATATTTAATATTAGAGAGAGATAATTGGTTTAAAGTTGTACTGGTCAATTTGATACTTATT
Organism: Mastomys coucha; assembly: GCF_008632895.1. Lineage (NCBI taxonomy): Eukaryota > Metazoa > Chordata > Mammalia > Rodentia > Muridae > Mastomys > Mastomys coucha. The sequence continues at coordinate 61,529,555 of NW_022196912.1, forward strand.
AGCTGTGTGTTTTCATTTAAGTAAGTTTCTACTGTACTTGTATTAACCATATTTCAAGTTCTCAGGAATCATAGATAAAAAGTAGCTACTGCATTGGATATTTCAAATATAGAACATTTCTACTTTCACGGAATTAGTCAGCATTAGAATCTTCCCCTGGTTAGATTTTGTCAATTGGACACAAGTTAGGGTTATCTAGGAAGAGGAACTCCAACTGAGAAAAATGCTCCTAACAGACTGACTATAGGAGAATCTGAAGGACATTTTCTTGATTAGTGATTGATGCGGGAGGGTGGTGACAATACTGGCCATGTGGTTCTAGGTGCTATTCCAAACAAACAAACAGACAAACAGAACAACAACAAAACTCAGGCTGAGCAAGGTAGTAAACAGTGGTTCTCTGTGGTCTCTGCTTTGAGTTCTCACCTCCAGGTTCCTGCCTTGGCATCTCTTCCTTATGGACTTTTTAAGATCTATGCTTAAAGTAATCCTTTTCTCCCTGAGCTGCTTTTTGTCATGGTGTTTTTTATAGTGCTAGAAGGCAAATGGGGGCATGGGATTAAAAAAAGAGAAAGAAAGGGACAGAGAAAAGAAGAGAAAGGAAAAGAAACAGAAAACGACAAAGAGGAAAGAAGAATAATTGAGGGAATATAAGGATTTTTCCTCCTGGCTCATTATTCTCAATCATAAGTTAGCAGTTTAAGAGACTCATTCTACTCTAAATGTAGGACTAGAAGAAGGACACTCAAGGACTGTCTTGAGTGTACACGTTGTTAGAATTTACCTGTTGGGATGTGTGTGTGTGTGTGTGTGTGTGTGTGTGTTTGTGTCCTTGCTGATGTATGTTTTGATGGTATTTTTCCTTAAACATGTCTGTGAATAATGTGTGTGCCTGATATATAACGAAGCCAGAAGAGTGAATTTGTTCCACTGGGATTGGAGTTAGATGGTTGTAAGCTGCTATGTAGGCTTTTGAAACTAAACCCTGGTCCTTTGGAAATGGAACCTATCCTCTTATTGGTGAGCCCTCTCTCCAGTCTTTATCAGTTGTTTTGATTTGAATCTGTTCATTTTTTCTTTCTTTCTTTTCCTATTCTTTCTTTTTTCCCTTCTGTAACCCTATGCATCATTGAGCCTCTGTGTCTACTCTTTTCTGCCAACTCTTACTCTACATATCAGAAATGCTGGTGACAGAGAGACTGGAACATCATGCATGTTAGTAGTGAAGAATATTATTGGAAATTTAGTGCTATGTCTGCTTTGTAAGAACCCAACGGGACCTTAAGAAAAGTAATGAGAGTGAGTAGGGATGGATACATAATGCAAATGGTTCCCTCCAGTAACTTCACTTCTACAAGAACAGAAGTGTTTCCCTGAAGGACATGAATAATGTCAGATATAATGGCTTACTATGCTTCTCCAATGCACCTAATGGGCTTTTAAGCCACATATTCTTGGGAGCTTACTCACTGACTAAATATAGAAACTATACATCCATTTCTTCTGTAAGTTTGCAATGAAAATCAGACTAAGTTGAGTTGTGTAGTCTGACTGGTACATAGTACTTATACTTCAATAAAACATGTTGAAGAAATAACAGAGTTAGCAACATCTCATTTCAGGGAGTTGAGAGTATTGGATTAATTTATATGGAATCTGGAGAACTCATGCAGATTCTGGAAAAATTTGGAGACAATAGTGTGAAATAAGAGCAAATTTAATTCAAAAGCAACAAAACTAAAGACATAATTTTCATTTGTAACTGCTTAGATTTAATGACTCTGACCAATCACTATTTCCTTGATATAGGTCAAAGTATACATATCCTTTTACGAAAAGACAACCTCGCTGATTATGCTTCAAAGCTCATCTGCCTACCACATCTTCTTCCAAATCATTTTTGCATCAATCTTACCTTGCTCATAATTTCTCAAAGAGCCCTGAGAGTCAACACTAACTAAAGTAGCCTCTTGTTATAGACACGGTTCTTCCCAATATTACCTGTCAAAAGATTTGGTTTTGTCCTCACTGTTTTCAGATTCTAGTCTCTGAAAATCCTAAACAGGAAAAAAGCCACATACAAAGATATTTAGAATTGTTTAGCAGTATTGCTATGTTGGTGTTATTCCTTTTGTACATGAAGTCATTTTATATTTCTGGGCTTCAGGTTCTCTGTATATTAAAGTTTCTAGAAGAGTTAATGAATTAATATATCTAAAGTGTTAGGAGAGTCACAAAAGTAGGTAAGTAGTTAGAAGGATAGAGAAGTAGGTAGATACATATTTAGAAAGATAGAGAAACAGATGAATATGTGGATGAATGGATGGATGGACAAATGGATGGATGGACAGATGGATGGATTAATGGATGAATGGATTGTATTTATTCTTCTTTGATAATTTTTCTTTATATGAAAATGATTAATGAATACAGATGGATAAGGCATGATTTTAAGCAGTTCAAACTTTAACAGAAAACATATATTTGTAATATGCTACAATACCTATGTTAAAATAAAACACTCAAGTACTTTACCATCACTGTGGAGAGAGATGGTAAAGTACTCCATTCTCTTTGGAGGCTTTAAGGACAGATTCATGAATTAACTTCTCGTATGCATTTGCAGCTTCTAGAATGTTATCATGGGCAATACTAATAAGAACAAGTGAGGCCACACCCATGATTGAACTTTTCCTTGTATGGTCCCCTCCTGGGTTATTCATACACACTTATCCTGCCAACAACAAAAAAATATATTTTGCTCTGTTTTTGGCAGCAATACATAAAAATTTAAAGCTCTTCTCTACCTCCTTTAAGGCAGTTTTCATTCCTCTGTTGAAAAAAAAGAATATTCATTAGCACCACCAGAAAACATTTACGCAATTGTGTTTATATTTTTTTACACATATAGCAACATAAGTATTAAATTCAATTTATATAGACATTTGCTTTGTTTTAGTTTTTAAGACAATATTTTAATCTTTGTTCTAGGGTGGTTTTGACAAAATAGTATGACTTGTGTATTGAGTTCTGAGTTTATATATATGTTCTAATACATCCATCCACACATAATTATATTAGTTAAATATATATTTATGTGTATGCATGTGTGCACACACACAAGCATGAATGATTGTGTGTATTAAACATTTGCATGGGTGGTACTTTTATTATATTCAGGTGATATTAGTAATTACAGGGCACTTCCCTATGTTTTGCAATGTTGTGAAACACACCACCTGGCATAAATTGCATAGACTTCTGTCCAAAGGGAATGGGTAAGTTAGCTCTAAAGAATCTTTTTCGTTCAACCCAGTGGCAAGAAATTTGAGGACTACATTATGACAAATTCTCAGTATTCCCATGTATTAGCCCACTTACCCCCATGAAGTAAAGTGAGGTATAAATAGAAGAAAGAACAGCTGTCAGGTACACAGCTTCTGATCATCTATTTTGATTTTACTTTTAAGTAAGAGGCAATTATTTCCGGGTTAAGCACCACAGCACACCATCTTTCCTTCTCACTGTATCTGTGGACATAAAGAAACAGTTTTCTAGTCAGCGATCAGGTACACAAGAGGAGAGTTCTTGTTTAAGGAACTGGAAATCCACTCTATTTCAAGAATGGCTGCTGTCTTTGGTCATTTCATGCCTGTCAAAATTGCATAAGCTCAAAGTATGTCAAGAGCAATGCTTCCATTGTGAAAGAGTGGTAGCTCCCATTGAGAGGGTTAGCAACTATGTGTCCCTAGAAGGGATTAATGTAGTACTCTGGGCATCGGAGTAGTTATGTGATTACCGGTTTTACAATGTGATCCCTTAGTCTCTCTCATACACTCCTACCATTGTGATATGATTTACCTATCATGGGGAACTTGCCAGCATTTGCACAGTACTACTAAATTTATAGAACTTTAAGCTAAGTAAACCACTTTTCTGTGTAAGCTCTCCTGCCTCAGGCATTGCATTTCCTTATGACAATGAAAAGAATGGACTAATATAATACATTTTCCCATGTTTAAAAATAAATGGTTTTGAAGCAATAAAATTATTACCATTTTTATGTTATTTTTAAAAGTATAAGGCAGTCATTCCTGGGTTCCGCATACTATTATACAGCCTTTGTTTCTGTACTGCCCTTTTCTCAGATGTACCTATACAACCCTTTGTCAAGCCATCTTGGACTCCTAAATTTTTGCGAGTTTAAAGCATTTCTATTTTTTTTTTAAATTCTGATAAGGAAATCACAGAAAGCAAAGTACTTTTCCGATCTAGTCCTGGAAATATTGAATGACATGAATTTTAGTTGATGAACTACAAAAAAATGTCTACGCAAGTTATACATTGCAAGCATAATTTCTACTCTCCATTGCACAGTCAAGACTGTGCATTTCAACCTCTATTTACTCTTGGCTCCATATGCTGAGTAGATTAGATTAGTAGGCAGATCTTTTAACATGTGGTTTTCTACAGGAATTTGTCCTTCCAGTAATATTAAATTCAATCTGTGGGAACTTTTTAATCTCTATTTTACTATAGACAATACAGATTTCCAGTACCCAACATGCTTAAGATGATTGTTTTTAGAATCTTTGCACTATATCTTCGCTCACTTCAAATCACCCATTAAAAATAAGTTACATTCAGTTCATAGCCAATGGCACTTTATGCATTAAATGATAGGAGTGAAACAGTAGGTTTGGTTTGTGTCATTTTCTGTTAGCCACAAACAGTGACATCCATAGTTTTTTGTTCTTCAGTTTTACTCATGCCAGGCACCTGTCAACTCTAGAGAGAGAATTGCCAGGGTATATTCCTCAGGAAATCATTAGGGCATCCCTGGCATGACAACAGCCTTGATGGTGCTTCTGTGATCACTGGTGCTTTCTGTACTGTACTAAATGATGACCTCATAATTAGCCAACATGTTCATCTTCCTGACATGTAAAAGCACTGATTAGAGCACACTTCAATCTATAGGCATTTTGTCTATGTTAGACTGACTTTCTATGGTAGCAAACACTAGCAAGGACTATTGTTGCTGTGATTCTGGGAGCACCTAGCATGCTTTAGGACTGGAATTACTTGCTTCTCAGAAACAATTTACTAAAACATTTTTTTTTCATCTTGACCAAATTTTAGGTAGACGTCTTCCTGCTTCATAGTCCCTGACTTCCTTTTCCTTAGAGCAGTTTTTTCAGAAGACTCGAAACTGTCAGCCCTTTCTCTATTCTTTTAAGATGCAAATATCTTTAAAGATTTCTTGCCAGCTTTACAACCCAGGGATGTCTTTCTCAAATTCATAGGAGCTGGTTTTTGAAACCTCCTCCGGAAAGGGAAAGATAGACTTTATCAGCCAGTTTAGGTATGATGTTTGAAACCTAACCTTGATTGGTGCTTTTCTCTGTATTGTCAAATTATCACCACTCTTAAAACTAAAATAAAGCTTAATTATTTCTTCACTAATGTAAAGTAGCTAACAGAATTGGCAGATGATATACTCTGACCCTAATCTTCCAAACTCTCCAGAACTTACCAGAATTGATTGAGGTCTGTTTTATGTGTGGCAAGAATGGTGAATAACTTTAACATTGGATATGCAGTCTTCATTTGCCATTGTGTCTCTCCTACTTAGCATGGAATCACTTTCCTATGATGTCTTAGACATTAAACTTGTGCCTTTCTGGTATTGGAATGATAGCTTTCGTGAATAAAGGAAGCTGCTACTATGGTTGCTGCATTATTATAATGGTTGTTCCAGAGTCTGGTTCATATTCTTAGGAAAGCAGTCTCTTATTAACCTAATGACTGATACTATAATTAATTATCCATTATGTTTCCCTAAAATATAATATTTCCCCAACCATCATTTTACAGTCATGCATTTTTAGAAAAAGAGAATTAGTTCATCACAATTTAACTCCAGTTCTGATCTTCCCTACCAAATGTCTTCTTGCCATCCTATGATTGTATTGAGTCCATCTGTTTGGACCACATCGGTCACCTCCAACTTCTCTGAACTTCACCTCTCATGTGGCCTTAGCAAATTCTGCTCTCTCATCTTCAAACATGTGTAGAAAACAGCTGTTCCCTTCCATCTCCATTGACTGGAGTTTAGTCTGAGTGACTAACACTTCTCACTGGGACTATTTCAGTAGTGCTGTCTCAATTTGTAGGTTCCAACCTCCCACTGCTCTTGTCTCAACATGCAAACCACAACAAAGCTGTTTTGAGAGAGTTCAGGTGGATCTACTCTCAGGTCTTGATATACAGGATAAGGTTAAGGTTTTACAATTGTAGCTACACCATTCTTATTCTGATTCTGTGTGAACTTCCAAGCAATGCTATTTCTTCTGGTCTCCTGATCACTCTGATTTGATCACAGAGGTTTTGATGTTTTCTAAAATGTGCTATCATGCTCCCACTTTAGAGCCTTCCTATAATTTCCGATGCCTCCACTACCCTTCCACTTCTTGGTAGGCTCTTTTCCCCTTTCCTCCACGGAGTGCTTTCCATGTTCCTTTTTATGTGCTAGCATTTTCCCCCTAGCACTGCAATGGTCACCTTCTAACATTATATAACTTTGAATATCTGGGGGTCAGGGTGCTTGTGTTTTATCCATGCAAGGCAACTTTTCCAGATACATGTAATTCTTAAGTCAAGATTACCTTCATAATACAGTTCTCGTTGTTAGCATGTAAGATGCACCTTGGTAGGTATTTTTCCTAAATTCTTTATGATCCCAACCATTTAGAGCAGTGTCTCAATCTTAGGAGGTACATTGAGCTAAACAGTGTCTCCTTAAATCCAGATATCAGCTAAGTACCTTTAGCACCTAGGAATGTGTCTATACTTGGGCACGAACTCTTTGTAAAAATGATTATGTTAAAAATCAGGCTGTTAGTGTGAGCCCTAATCCAAAGTGGCTACTGTCTTTCTTAGAAAATTAAAACATCAGAGACTTTTGGACATGTTTGTATATAACTGCAGCCACTTGAAGAGAATCAAAGATGGCATTCAACTGCACGTGAAGAAAACTCAGTGTATTCCCAGACCTGTTCCAACCCCAGTGCTGTACTCCTAGCCTCCAGAATTGTGAGAAAAAATTAATTAATTACTATTATTTAAGCTTTCTAGTATATGGTGTCTTGTTATGAGAGTCTTAACAAACTGATATGGCACATTCAATGAATAAAAATAAATTAATATTTTCTGAATCACAGATTATTCAAGCAGCACAATTCTGTGTGTTTAAAAATATGATACAGTACAAAGAAGCTCAGGAAAAAAATATTCAAATAAATGATTTCAGAATATGGAATGTTCCACCCACCCACTATTTGTATTCAAAATTATTTTCTTGTCTTTATGTAGATAAACACTACATCATCAACTGTAATGATCACTTTTGATGAGCTAAGAATATCTGAGTTATGCTACCTCTGTAGACACTTCCCAATAGTGTGAATTCTCTGTGATAGGAAGACTGGTTTCTTTGTAAGTTCCTTTGAACTAAAGTAAAACGGTATATCAGAAGATGACCTAATATAGTATATTCTGAAACTGGCTCATGAACGCCATCCTCCAGAAATACACTTGGGTTTGGTAAACTCTGTTTCATAGAGTTCTGAAGAGATTGATACTTCTGAGAGGAAACTATTACAAAGCTTCCTTCACATGAGTTATAGTCCTCCAGCTGCCTGAAACCCCTCCCCCTCAGCAAATTCCCTCCACACTAGGGCTGCCATAGAGATAGCAGTGTGGATTGGTAAGGTATGTAATATGCTTATCTCCACTTTCCTTGCATAATTTTTATGCCAAAAGAAAGATTGAAGCATTATCACCCACCCTTTCCTGGGCATTATTTTCAGCCAGAGTCAGTGACTGGTTTTGAAGAACCTTGATTTAACTTATCTATATGTTTTCTTCCTCACAGAGGAAGTTTTTGTTTGCTTCCTTGCAAACATGAGTTTCCACTTGTCCATCCCATGTCTAGCCACAAAAACAAACAGAACTTGCCTATAGGCTTACACTATTGCTAGTGTCAGCACTATTGGACTGCCCTGTGTGATGGCTGGCCAAGTGTGAATGAACTCATCAGCCCCCTTACCTAACTCTCTCACTCACAAATATAAACAAGGAAACTGCTAAGAAGAAATGGATCTGTGACTTTTTCTGAAATGTTTCTGCCTTTGCTGAGGACAGTTCCTGGTGAAATCATCCCAGTTGGTTTTAGTAGTCTCTGATGTTAAAATGGTGGGGCACTATGCCTGAGATGACTCAGCACATGACCAGTAAAGGCTGAGCTGAATGGATTGACTATAAAGTCACTCGTGAGCTCCTGGGTCTTCTGGGGTCCACTCATACATACTTATAGGCATGGAGATTTTTAATGAATGCCAATGATCACAGAATCTACACATGAGGAGGAAATGAAGCTGCCTTAAAGTATCTGTTCTCTGAAAGAAACCAAGACCTGCAGCTAGCCTGTGAATGCTCTGGGATCATCAGTCATCAAGGATGGAAATGCTTTCAATGTAAAAGTTTCAGAATAAACATGGAAAAAGAGGATGGATAAAAGAAAATACGCAGGGAAACAAATTAATTCTACTTTCAAATGATTATTCAATTCAGCTTTCCCTTTGAGGACTGGCTACCATGCCAACATGAAAAACAGAGGGACATACAAAAACAAATAACAACAACAACAAACATCAAGAATTCTTTTGATTTTGTTTTCTAAAACATACAGCTTTTCTATAGTGTTCTCTTTGAAGTATCAGGGGTGAAGTGGCTCTGAGCAGATACCTGCAATCTGGTGCATGCTTTTTAGTTATTCTGTGTTTTACTTCAGATGCACTTGGCTGCACTGTTATCCCTCCAGGTTAATACCTCACTGTCAAGGATAGTGCCTCTCAGGGAAGTTCAGCCACTTCTTTCAGAAGCTCTTTCAGATCCTCCCACTCACTGTCAAAAATTCTGGCATCTTCTATTGGTTTTTCATTCCCTTTCATGTACCATCTTTTATTGTTTTTTTTTTCTTTATATGTTTTCCCTCTCTCTTCCTACTGTTTTTATTATCTTTAGTCCCACCAGTTCTCAGTTGCAGTCTTCTTTGTCTTCTCTTTTTGACTGGCAGCTTCTTTGACTCCTTTATAGAATCTCTGAGATTCTCTGTTACCATTTGCTTTTCCTCTAATCAATGTCATCTATGTGTGAAGCTACAGTGCTCTTTGGTTTGTCCTATTGGCAATTTGCCTTGTTTTGGCTGAAGGATGAACTGTGTTGTCTTACAGACCTAAACTGTAGCCATCCATCTTTCGCAGGTGATTTCATGTACTTAGGATGCCAAGGGACAGAAACAAAATAAATTAACAATACTTCCCTAAAAGTCCTAATGTGTTTTCAAACTATCCTCTGCAGATTGCTTTCCTTGCTAGTAATAACTGACATGAGAGGAACTGAGTATAAAGGAAGCTTATTGTCATTAAAGTCATGGGCAGTGTAGGTCTGCCATTTTTTACACAGTTCCAAAAATAAGATACGTATGCATATAAATATGCTTGTTACTTCTATAAACTAAATTCACACTCATATATAATTGGTGTGTTATTGGTATGACTGAGAATTCTGTATAAACACATGAGTATCATGAAAAACTGATTTCATTTTCAAAACTATAAAACAACACTATGCAGTTCTTTCATTATGCAAACTGTTGAGATATTTTATTTATTTGGTCCATTGTTGGTTAAGTCATTATCTAGTCTATTGAATTTTAGTTTAGAAAATCTTTTCTTCTCAGCTAGTATTCACTCAAATTAAACTATAATCACTCACTTGTCCATGATCATAGCTCTTACTCTTATCTTTTAAATTTTCCCCTCTGGCCCTGAAATACTCAGGAAGCCTTTCTCATTCTCAGCCCCTGCAAGTAAGAGCAAGTCAAGAATGAGATGCTGGCTCTGTAACTTTAGACCGTTAGTGGTGAAGAGGGATCTCAATCTTAGTACAATTTATGTTCACTTCAGTTCACTTCTAACGGTCGGTCCTGCTCCATCTTCACCTACTGGTAGATGTCTAATAATCCAAGAAAACATCTCATAAGCCGGTATAACTTCTCCATCAACTTCATCTCTACAAATTCTGAAAGCCAGAAGTCAACCTAGATAGACATTTACCCTTCTTCACTCTCTGAACACAATATTCTGCTTCTGTTCACTTGCTTTGCAGGAGAACCATAGTAAGCCTTTAGACTTCAAACACAAACCTCTAGTCTCAATGTTTAAGTATCCCAATGACTTCTGACACTAACATAGGATCTAGTATGAAGTACAAATGCAGAACTCAACTGTTTAAAACTCATTCAGAACTTTATGACAACTACCACAAAGTGTTAAGCAACAATATTGAATACAGGACCCTGTATGGCTCCACAGGTCACATGCCGATATTATATGGGTGATCCTCCAAATCCTGGCTCTAAAAATATCCCTCATAAATACAGTTCCAATGCTTGGGTTCGTTTTTCTAGTGACAGACTGGCTCACTTTCCTTATATCTCAAATCAGGAACTAAACTTCTATTGAACTTGAACTATTTTTTAAAAAAGTAATATCTGTGTTATGTAGTTATCGAGATGCCTGCTATTCTGTTTTGGCTTGCTTTCTGGCTGTGTTTATTTGTATACTTTTCATTGTTTTCTTTAAATTTTAAAGCATAACTATACTATTGGACAAATAGTTCCTTTGCACGGCCCTTGTCTACCATGAAGTATCCATTTCAATAACACTGTTAAGGACATAGAACAAAGAGAACAGGAAAGAGTAGGTCATTTTATTCCTAGACTATTGATTATGGAGAAAAATAGATATGTGGAGAGAAATAAGAATAATTAGGCCTATGATATGATATCTCCTTATGTAGATTCTCTATGGAAAAAAGATTTCCTTGCTTGGGATGTAGGAATGTGACTGTTATGTGTGTGGGCCTCCCACATCTTCAGGAAAGAAAAGACTAGAGCTAATTTAGTCTAAATTGTGAAGGCAAAAGCACAACTTTTGCCTCAAAACAGATTTTTTTGCTTTTTTTCTGGCCAAATATGAGTGACCATGGCCAGGAAATACAAATTTAGATCACCAAAAATCCCATGTCCAAAAGTGAAAATTATTCATTTGGGTTTTTGAACAAAGAGTAAAGAAAGAAATTAAGATACTTTCAGAATACTTTAGTAGATCCTATAAGTAGACATGTTACAGCAGAGTGGGAAAGTCTCTTACAGCCTTGAGATGCTGTTAAATGGCATTGTCAGCTTTTTTAGTTGTATGAAACTAGATGTCTGAACATTTCAAAGGATTAACCTAATGGTCACTGATATGTTCATTTACATACAGAAAGGGATATCAAGAGGGCTTATAATAGCCCAAGAATATTTGTCTCTGTATTTGCAGCATTCAAATGTCTCCACAGACATTCAAGTTCCAATCAGTTAACTAGCCTGGCCTTGCAGATGCTTTAGTGGAATGTGCCGCTCTCTCCAGGAACTTTCCCATCCATTGTGCACATGCGTCAAATGTGACTTCTAGGTCGATTCACGTTAAGGTGAAAGCTAAAAGAACCACCTATGTGTTTATTATGACTGTTGTGAAGAAAAATCTGGGAGGCCATCCTGTGGTAGGAGTTGCAAGGTAGCAAAGGACAGAGATGCAGAGGGGACTTACAGAGATAATTTAACATTTAATAGCTCTCTCAGATCTGTCAGAGGACCTGAGTTGACCTATTCACACCTATATCTGTTGACTCACAGCTTCCTGAACTCCAACTGTCTCTTCTGGTTTCGCATACATGACTTACATTGATAAGATTTACACACATTCACATAATTTTTTTTCAAAGAAAATATAGAAGTGTTTAAGTGTCCATAAAAAGCACCAGAATGTTTCAGTCAGAATTATGATCCTGATCAAGACAAGAAGAATGACAAGACTTTTGGATTCTCAGATATAGGAGAGGATGGCAGAAATAACAACACATATTATCAGGGCTTCCCTCTAGAAGTTGCATGAACCAATGCTCCATCTCAGGAGCAGCACCAGATCAAGGATCATGCCTTTCCAAACTCTGCAACATTTTACTTCACCGGCTTCTTTCCAGGGAATTACGATGCTGTCATAAGACAGAACGGGTACTGTATCTCAGATTCTTGTAGAGCATTTTTTTCTTAAATTATACAAAGTAATACATTAAAGTAGCCCTGGCAGTTAAACTGTAAATGAGATAAATATTGAGATGAATAGAAAATATTTAAATAAACATAGAAGGATATATTTCTTCAGTGCTAGTACAGTATAGATTAGAGTTTATTCATGACATGGGGAGGGGAGTTGAAGGAGTAGAGACAGAGAGACAGAGTAAGAGAGAGAGAGAAAGAGAGAGAGATGGGGGAAGAGGAGGAAGAGGTGGAGGAGAGGAGTATGGGCCAATTATGAGCACACTGAGAGAGAGGAGGGAGGGGAATGGGTAAGAGAGGGTAAAGAGTGGGAGAAAGAGCAAGAGAGAGAGGTGGGGGCAAACATCCCCTTTTATAGTGAGTCAGAGTCTGTGGGGCAGAGCCAACATAGGAGACTCTTGGTGGTATGAGAAGGCATGAAGAACAAGTTGTAGGCAGCGTTCTTCCACAATTTCTGCATTGTTTCCTGTCCCGATTTCCCTTTGTAATGGGCTGTAACATATAAACTAAAACAAACTCTTTCCATGGTGCTATTGGTCAGTTTTGTCTGTTTTGTTTTTGTTTGTTTGTTTGTTTTACTACAACAATAATAAGCAAACTAGAGCAGCCATACTAAAAAAATAGGTAAAACAGCTGTTCCTTATAGGAGATACTGCATTTTTTTTTTCTTTCCCAGAATTCTTGCCATCCATCAGTCACTAGGAGCCTAGCCACCATCAGGTCTGGCTGGGATTACCCATTTTCTGAATGGTGCAAATTTTCCTTATTGTTTACTTATTTGTTTTCCCCTCGTTGCTTTCATTCTGAGCAGAAACTTAAGTGTGTTTTCTTTTTCCTGATCTTTTCGTCTCCATTCCTCTTTCTCTAGTGACCTCTTCCTGCCCTGTGGCTGCCTACTATCATGTGACAAAAGTTCTTGCCAGGTACTCAAGAAGCATAGCTTTTTCTTCCTTCCTTCCTTCCTTACCTTCCTGTTAATTCATCCAAGGTACTGAGCATTACAACTTTGACTTCCCTGTAATGCTTGTTTGCTTGTTTGTTTTAAACTTAAGAAACATATTATTAAGCTACCATTTAAAACTGTTATTAAATATTTTATTTACATGATAATTTCCTTGGAATAGTTGTAGAAGGGACATTCTAAAGATAGAAGAGCAAGTCTTAACAGCCCTAAGACTGGGGAAATAACTGAAAGATGCTAACATAAAAATTGGATAAATCCAATAGTCTCAGACCTTGAAAGGCCCCATATGAGAACAATGGGTTTAATTCAGGTAAGATCAGAAAAAGACTTATCAGTCTATGTAGTGATATAGTTTGACCTTATATACAATAGAATATTTAAGAGAAGAAGCAGAGGGATTATTTAGGAAAATACTGTGAAAATCCAAATGGGAGATGTTGCAACCTGAACCAGGGTAGTTGTGATAGAGGAACAATAATTGTGATTTAAAGCTCAAGACCACATACTGAAGTAAAAATACATATAGGACATCTGGAAATATCATCTTGAAGGTGGTCTTTGAAGCCATCAGACTAGAAGGATTCATCATAGTAAGTAAACATTAAGAAAAAAAGAGAAAGCTTTTCAGAACTTAGCCCTTAAGAAATTTTCTAGCTAATAGCCAGAGAGATAAAGAGGAAAGCAAGGGGACAAAAGGAAATTCCAGGAAAATGCAAAAAAAAGCAAAGTGCTAGTCAATGTCTTGGAGACTAAATTAAAATGAAGAGAAATCTATCAGAAGAGAACCTGTGGTACTGAGAGATCTTGGAAGATAAAGAATAATCTTGGTAAACTTACCAAGATTGTAGCTGGAGGATATTTTGGTTTTTTGTTTTTTGGTTCTTGTTTTTAAAGGCAAATGCTCAGGCTTCATTGCATCAAACAGGCAAGGCTTTGCCAATGATCCCCAATATGACAGTCAGAGAGAGAAGTAATGACAGAAAAAAAAAAGCAAAGAGGAGATGTATTCCTTGTGGCTATATTAGGAAGAAGAACACATAAATATATCTAGGGATCCTATGTCCATAGTCTGGTTACTCAAATGAAGTTTAGATTTACATATGGGGCAGGGTGTGCCTAATCACCAGTCCTGTCCAATGTGCATTGTCTGATTTCTAGGCTATGTCCTGGGAAGTTGTGTGGTAATTTGATAAACTGTTGATCACTAAGGTCTTGGGTGACATCCTTGGTCTCAGAGATTGTCTTCATCTGAATGGTATTCAGCCCTTGGAGGTGTTGCTCTTCCTGGAATTTAAGGTTCCTCAAGGGAAAAGGTTAGTGACAGTAAGTTACCTTGCTGTTTTTTTTCATTGAATAGATCTGAAATGAAAGTAGAGATGCCAGATTTTTAGCTTGCCTTCAGACCTTATGTGTCTAAAGGAAAAGAAAATGTTTTTAGCAAAAGTGACTTCTAAGTATCAGTATCAAGATCAGTAGTGCTGCAAGGGTTTAGAAGCCTGATTAGAAGGGTTTCTAGAGGAACTGGAGGAGGAGAATTGGAAATGATGAGTATAAATCAGTGAAGACACTTTGTTACAAAGTACAAAAGTTTGGATACAAAGAGTATAGCAATGAAGCAATGGATATCTGGAATTGAGCAATATATTTGTCGTTAAGATAAATGATAATATTATATATGATGAGATGGAAGATTTTGTGACATAATACTGTCTTAGTTATGGATCTATTGCAGTGCAAAATATTATGACTAAAGCAACTTGGAGAAGAAAAAGTTTATTTCAGCTTAAAAAATCTCAGGTCACAGTCCATCATTAGGGAAGTCAGGGCAGGAGGCAAGAACTGAAGCAGAGGTCATGGAAGAGTACTGCTTACGTGCTTTCTTCTCATAGATTCCACAGCCTTCCTTCAGTGAGGGGAGTCCTTTCATATCAACTAATCCAGAAAATACCCACAGGCCTGACCACAAATCAATCTGAATTTTTTTTTTTTTACCAAAATGAACTTGCTTGTGTCTAATTGATGAAAGCAAACAAACTAATAAACCAACCAACTAAAAATGAACAGCAACAACTACAAAGAAGTGAAAGGCAAGCATAGAGGAGAATTTCTGGAGATGACAAAAAGAGATGTAATATGCTTTATGCACAGAGGACATAGCTATTAAAAGGTTGCTGGACATCTTGTCTGTGGAACAGTGAGAAGACAGGCTCTGACATGCCCATAGTTTCTTAATACCTAGTGGTATAACAGACTATATATACTTCCATTTTAGTTTTCAGGGTGAAAAATCTTACATAAAGATTTTAAAGGCCAAGGAGGCAATTTAACATAGGAGTTAAGAGTCCAGAAAGAGTCGAAAATATGGAGTCAGTTTTGCCTTGAGAAATATAAAATTTTGATCTTCAAAAAGTGATGATGAGAATTAAAAGAGAAATCAGTCTGTTAGAGCTTTTAGATTTTATGCTAAATTTATCCATAGGCCTCAATGTGCCACCTAGGTATGGCTGCAAAGAAGAGCCTATGAATGGATTCTGCTCATACAGACATGAGCACAGGCCTAGGTCTGGTCCATGTAGAACTGTTTCTTTCCTTCTTCTTTCCATTCATCATCCTGCCAAGGACACACAGAGTTTGAAGACATAGAAGACAGTAAGACCCCTGGTCAGAGAATGATTATCTTTTGACTTAACATGAGCCAGAAGTAAGCTTCTATTACCTTCATTCTCTAAAATTCTTGGCTTGTTCATTAGAGCCTGAAGGATTAATTCTCTCTAACTAATCCAAGATATTTTAAATAAAATATTAAATGCAGGTAGTGTCAGAGAAATCGAGTGAATTGAGGGTATAGATCTACAAACACCAAGGTCTCTTCAGCATTAGTTTAGTGTTTATATGAATGTCTCTTGCCACTCCACAGGCAACAATACCTGCAGCAGCTTTTCTCATTTCAGAGAACCAACAGAGAACCTACTAAGATGTTATCTGTGAGACCTTGGTTATTAGAATTTCCCAAGCCAGAATCTCTCACCTGAGAAATGTGTTTATATAAAAGCCACAAATCTTGTTCCTCACCCTTGTTATACCTCCTGCCTAGGAATTATTGAACCTTGTAGTAAATTTACAATGTGAAATCTTCCCTCTGCCATGTGGGTTATGATTTCCTTCTGCAAAACCTCTAATGGGCTATCTCTACTGCTGGGCACTAGCCTCTCTCAGTCATCCTGATTATGTTATTATCCATGAATCTGTCCATGAGTTTATTTAAATCTTGTGATCTGAAGAAGCAGTCTATCTCTGAGTCCTATATTGTGCCTAAGATGTTTTGATATTCTCATACAGCTGTTCTTTTGTTCTACTGCCTAGGAAGCCATCATTCTCCTCAAAACATAAAACCTACTGTGGCAGTAAATGAAGAGTGGTGTTAGGTCCTGTCAAAAAACTCAATCTATACACCATCTTAAACAGCCAACACTGTTGTCCTGACTCTTCTCTAAGTTGAAATGCAACTGCAAATAAATAATTGAGGGTACGTATCACTGAATAAATCAGGTTATGAATATCTAATTTATTGATGCCGAGTATCTGCTACTCTGAGGTTTATATTGCAAGTAGGTCACAAAGGAAAACAATGCTAGTTACCATCTCTGTGTGGACAGACAGGAGGTGACATTTTTTTTCAATTAGCAATATTATAATTGCCATCCTGGAATTTACTTAATTTTTCTAATTCAAAAGGAATCCAATTTTCTTTTTTATACCTTTCTGCTTATTTAATTGGAGCTTAACATTAGGAAGAACTCTTTAATATTCAGGAAGCCTGTCTCAGATAGCATCATGTCATGAATATTCCCCACTGTAAAGTCATACTTCTTCTTTGACCTTGTTGTCATTGTTTTGTTACATAAATTATTCACCCTGGTATGTCTTATAGATTAAATACCCTGGAAACAAATTAGAAGCATCCCAGTGGCTTAGAAATGTCAAGTAAGTCTTCTTTTCTCCAAATACCTCCTGCAAAATGGGATGCTAAAAAATATCCCCACAAAATAGGCAATGTGATGTTTAGGGATCAAATCATAACTCTGCACCTTAAATCTTTTTCTTGATTTAAGATGGACATATGAATTTTTCTCATTGATATGTAAAGGAGATAAATTAGTATTCCTTCTCTTGCCCTTTGCCTAGGGCAGAATGTGCCAGGCTTCCTTTACTCAAGAACTGAGTATTTGGCAGTAGAGTGCCTGTCAGCTCAATATGGGCCAATGTGCCCTGGCTACTACAATGGCTCCAGGTCATTCTCACCTAGAAGTTGGATGAGCATTCATCCTCAAAGTACAAAAGAATTCCACAAAGGAAAAGGAGGCTCATTGCCTCATTGCTTCCCAATAACAAAAGGAAAAGAACAAACAAATCTCTATTAAGCAAGTAACCTGAGATGCTCAGAGAAAAGGCAAAGATTTTTCAAATACTTTGAAGCAATTGACACTTTCTATGCCCAGAGTTACTCTAATTTTATAGATATTAATTGATTTCATTAAAAATAACTCATGAAATGCATTTTAAACTCACATTTTAATTGAAAACTGAAGCTAGAGAGGAAACTTGGCCATTACACACAGGCTGAAAATGAGAAGGGGCTTAAATGTAGGAGGTATGATTATGCTTTATACACTGCTGTCTTTATCCTTATGGCTGTGTGCTACAGTCTACCTTAAAAAGACATAGTTCCCATTTGCTGAGGGCAAATTTACATGCCAGTTTTTAATGTGTATGTCTAAACAAAGATGGACTGGTTGTAACAAGGGTAGCACAAAGAGGATTGATTTTTCAACATATATATTTGTTCCAGATTTATATAATATATTACTGGTGGTTGAAATAGTGCCCAATTAAAGGTTTTCTACATGGACAAAGGAAATCCAGCTTCTTCTTCTTTGCAAAAGCATGCTAGTGTGCAAAGAATTCTATGAACATTGACTAGAGACAGTAAAGTAGAGTGATTCAATGAAGTTAAGACCAAGACCTTAAAGTCCAAATAAAACAACAATAACAAACAATAGTAATAGTTCATAGAAACTTTAAAAGCCACCACAATGATACAATGTATGGGCTTGAAAACCACTGTGGTGAGACATATTGTAATGTCTTTTCAGATGCCCTAGCAAACTGATTTTTTCAAAACTCCAGTAGATTTTGAGGTTATCTACAGCCTTAAACTCTCTTCAGAAGGTAAAGGCTCCAATTAGCAGAACTCCTATAGCTATGCATGGAGTGCTCTGTTCCACCATATCCACTCACATGCCCACCAGAGACCCACATGAAGACAACCTTGGAATGCAGCCTCGAGTGCTTCACAAAGCCGACTCTTCTTTAAAGATGGCTGCATGTGGTTCTGCTGAAGAGCTACAAATAATAAGTTTGGTGAGCTTCTTGCTTCACAAATAATTTCTCTGTTTGAGACTAATAATTACCATGGCAACCCTAAGAATTTAGGAATCGTTCCATCATGCAGATACTAGGGAGGAAAAAAAGAAATTCAGAAACTTATTTAACCCTTCAAGATTCCATGTCCTTGTTTACAGCAGGGTTAGTTTTGGACTGATTTGTGTAAAAAAAAAAAAAAAAGCTTTTTATAGAGGCATGAGGAAGATGGGAGTGAATGAAATGATACACCTCTCATTTAAAGAGGTGACATCCTAGATGGCCTTGAAACCCCCTTTACCTCAGACATAGGTGACCTGCCCTTGACACCTCTGCTCTCTAGAGGATGGGCTGAGTAGTAAAAGTACTACCACATGATCTGTGGCATCTGTGCCCTGAGATGCTCATATGCTTTTTCTCTTGGAGTGTAAATCCTAGATGATGTAGGATACGAGCAATCTGGGTAGCAGAATTTGACTGTCTCTGTACCCTAAGAACAAAAGTCTGAATCTGTACTGGTTCTCATGTCTGTGTTGTCTGTCTTTTTAATAAGATTTGCCCACCAGAATTAACCCTTCAATATCAGATTTGAGAACCAAATGGAAGGCTGAAGCATGTGCTTTACAAACAGTCCACTGGGCCGGGCACACCTTTAATCCCAGCACTTGGGAGGCAGAGGCAGATGGGATTTCTGAGTTCGAGGCCAGCCTGGTCTACAGAGTGAGGTCCCGGACAGCCAGGGCTATACAGAGAAACTCTGTCTCAAAAACAAACAAACAAACAAACAAAACCAAAAATAAAACAAAACAAACAGTCCACTGGAAGCAAATACTACTAGAAAAGACCTCATAGTGAATGAATATTGAATTGGGTTTGTACTGCCACAGAAAAATAATGAAGTCTCTAGTTATCTAACATTCATAGGAAATCTTTAAAAATGCCTGATGTTTTTGCTAGCACCAATTATTACTAGGAAGAGAAGGAATTCTGGTTACATCCCTCTGATAACTGCATTCTGCTCATGCATTTAAAAAGTTCATTAGTATGATAACAAAAAAGCAATGGAAAATTATACTGTTCTTATACAGGTGTATTAATCTTGCCTCCACAGAAGCCAAAGTTTGATTCATGAGAATCCTAGATAAATATCTCTAAAAATGTTGAATATTCATTTGTTTTATTCCACTGCTTTCATTTTCATTATATAATTTAAATTATATTGTCTATGAGCTATATAGCTTGTCTGGTTAATTTATATTTTCCATAAGATTAACTTTTTGCTGTGTGTCTATTAAAATTTGAATTAAAAATTTCACCACTGAGTATGCCCACATTATTTTTAGAGACTTATGTATTCCACATTTGTCATGACAATGGAGACACAAAGGAGAAAATAAAGGATAAAGTCATCTGATTAGAGTTCAATACTCTAACAAAGACCTGATAAGGGTGATTAATGTTATTATTAGTATTACTTTCGGAGCACTTCCTTCCTCTACGTATTCTCTTAAGAAGCAAGGAAAAAAACCCTATCATGGAAAGGGTCAGACAATTTTCAGCCCACACTCTCTTATCTTCCATCAAATCTTGATGCTCATACAGAGCAATGAGCCTTTGAAAATAATGGTTTGTGGCCTTGGTAACTGAAGGCAATAAGCAATATAGCCATGGCCAGATCTCATGATGGGAATGAAATAAACTCTGTCACTACTTTTTATCTTTTTTCCCAGTTCTTTCACACCTTTGAATCGTTCTTCATTTTCTGGTCTTTAGCATTGGTCTTCATTATTTTTTTTTCCAAAAGTGTTGTACCAAGGTCCACAGCCAGAAGAATGGCTTTCAGAAGAGAAAACATAATTCTTTTTTAAACTGCTAAAGATGAGTGTTTTGACTTGCATTGGTTTGGATCTAGGAAATTTAAATGGTGTTTCACTCATGACACAAAGCCCACTGTTTTAATTTTCAGAATGATATGACGATGCTATAAAATATCACCTCTTCTATATGACCGCAAAACTTCTTTGCCTGGCATTCAGCCTTACAACCTGGCCTCCTTGCAACACTGCAGCTCGCCCTCATCCCTTTGTGCATGAGCGTAGTATGTCAAGGACATATCAGACTAGTTTATTTTTTCAACAATATCAGAACTTATTGCATAAAAATAAGGAAACAAGCTACATTGATTTTATTGGCAACAGTTTTCCAAGCAGTCCTGATTTCCTGTGGTAGTTGCACAAGGCAAGTACAGGCTTTCTCTTTCTTCTTTCTTTCTTTCTTTCTTTCTTTCTTCCTTCCTTCCTTCCTTCCTTCCTTCCTTTCTTTCTTTCTTCCTCTCTCTCTCTCTCTTTCTTTCTCTCTTTTTCTTTCTTTTATTCTTCCTTTTTATGCCAATATTTCAAATCACACATTACACATCACATAGTAAATCTGTGTGTGTCTGTGTGCTGGTGTGTCTATTCATGTTTCTGTGTGACTGTATGACTCTGTGTGTGTATGTGTGTGTGTGTGTGTGTGTGTGTGTGTGTGTGTGTGTGTGCACGTGCGCATGTGTCTGTGTCTTTGTTTGTAAGTTAGTGAAAATTTACAAAGGTTTGAAGAGGCCAGAGAAGCCTTCTGTGAATTCTGGTCAATCAGCAGTTAGAGCTCAGCTGAGCTTCAGGCTCCACTCCAGCCTCATGAGTGAGTGTAAAGACCTCAGATCTCATAAAGGCAAATAGTGGAACTGGGTCTAGATGGACAGTTGTAAGACTGACAAACAGAAGTACTAGTAGGCCATATCAACAGTGTGTCATTAGCTGAGCTACTTTGATTGGTTCAGAGCATTGACCAGTTATAAGTGTAGGCATGATACATGAAAGACCTCCATGATAACTTGAGGAATTTTGAAAACAATGTCCATAAGCAAACAAAAAGGAAAGACCAGAAAGCAGAAGAAACTAGAAAAAAAAAAAACCTGGCTTCTTTATCCTATTACCTGGAAACAGGAAGTGCTTGGCATCTCACATAGTTACAATTGAACAATGAGTCATTACATTAAAATACAACACTTTGATTTTTCAAAGCTGCTGCAAGACATGCATTGTAACAGAACAAATAAATAGAAACCCATTTACAAAGAAAAATGTGAGAACCAGTGGATGTTAAGGAAACTTTCTGTGCTGACTACACAACTTTTCTACAAACCTACATACAGTCCAAGGAAAAAGTTACTTAAAACATCAGAAAATTTGAAAAAGAAAAATGGACTATGATATTAAGGGTAAAAGCAGGAAAGGCTAGGTAATATTTAATAGATTCCACTCCCTGCTAGGCATCATAGCAGGTGATTTCCTCATTAAATCTGACAGCACTCTTTTTTTTTTTTTTTTTTTTTTGGTTTTTCAAGACAGAGTTTCTCTGCATATCCCTGGCTGTCCTGGACCTCACTCTGTAGACCAGGCTGGCCTCGAACTCAGAAATCCACTTGCCTCTGCCTCCCAAGTGCTGGGATTAAAGGCATGAACCACTACCGCCCACTGACAGCACTCTTATGAAGTAGATATTATTCCTATCTTAAATGAAGGAGATTAAGAATATAGAGGATAAAATTATAACAACATTGTAGTGGAAGAATTTAATTCAGTTTCAGATTTCAAATTCTCCGTTATTTTCCTCTGTTCCAAATTCATATGGTCTTCTTCCCCTTGGATTTCCTTTCTGTCACACAGCTATTCAATGGATACCTAGCCCATCAAATCTCTGTCCCATGCATTTGATCTAGGTTTTTATGTTTTGGCACAAAATACGCTGCTCTTGTGAAGCATCCCTTTCAGTGTTTAACTTTGTAAGGCGATGAGTTCAAGGAAAACCCAGCAGAGGAATCTGGCCCTCAGTGCTGTGATAGTTGCATTTTATATCAAATAGTCCTTTAATATTCTCTTTGACAAGTAGAATCCACACTCCCTCATGTTAAATTCTTAATGGCTTCCCTGGTGGTTGGCTGTTCTGATTTCATCGTAATTTAGGCTGCTCATTTCATGTCAGTAAAATTGTCTGGAAAAGTATCACAGTCCTTGACTAGAATGATGTGCCCAGGAAACAAAGAAGAGGTGTACTCCCTTAAGTATATAACTTACTTTCTTCCTCTCCCCTTTCTTTCTGCACTGCCCAAACCTTCTCCCTGTGATGTTTCTACCAGTTCAAAGCACATACTCCAAGTGTATCAGCAACCTTCTCATGCTGTTTATTGTTAGAGATTTCAAAGGATATATCTAGTCTCAAAATCCCCAGTTGTGGTTGAATGACATACCACATGACAGGTTAGGGTCCTTGCAAGCATTATGGCCCACAGGGAAATAATCCATATGAGGTATAGTCACCCCTACTTTAGCTGGCTCTGGGTCAAAACCTTCCAGAATCTGACTCTGTTTAAGTACAATAAAACTTTGAGGGGGAAAAGTCTCCATGTGAAAATTGTCACAACAAAGATTCAGGGATGGTTGCATATAAAATTCCTTTCAAAATACACCTTTCTAGCAAAGCCCCTGAACCTTCCCAATAACAATGAGTTCTATTGAATGATAAACAGTGCTTATGGTAAGGGACTATGGAGTAAGGATTGTAATAAGAATAAGGATGTATTCTATTGATGGAAGTTTCACAATATATGGGACTTCTTTCATAAGGATGGATTCTATTCACTGAGAGGAAAAGTTCAGGATTAGAGTCTAAGCAATTCTCAAGATTTGGAGAAATTATGATGAATGCTGGATTCATTGAATAGCAAAAGATCACCAGGTTGTTAGGCTACATCTACTCCAAAAGATGTCAGTCATTTTCTTCCCTTGAGAGAAGCAAGGGAGCCTGTGTTTAACACTTAATGTTTTCCCTAATGCTTTCTATAAGAGGTGTTTGCCACAATGACAGCTTTGGGCATTCTTGTCCTGCAACTCTTGCCATCTAGATATTTTGTTAGAAGAAAAGAATATCAACACAGTGCCTCTTCTTTCTGGCATTTGCAGCAGTTTGTATTTTATTTTGCATATTGTTCAAAAAATCCTGTTCAGATGACAGTCTTACTTCAATTTGAAAACACAAACTTCTCAATTTGTATAGGTAGCATTTGTCCTAAAACGTGTTCTTCTCTAAAATCTAACACAGAGAGATACACTTAAAAGCCAAATGAGAATATTTAAAAGGAAAGATTTGATTATTCAAGTGTCTTAGATACTAAGACATTAAGCATATAAATGCAGAAAGCAAAAATCTATTCTTGTAAATCAATAGTTCTTAACTTGTGGATCATGACCTCCTTGGGAGTCAGCTAAGATTATCAGAAAACATTGGTATTTGTATTATATTTCATAATATAGCAAAATTATTGTTATGAAGAAGCAACAAAAATAATTTTATGGTTGAGGGTCGTCACAATATGAGGAACTGTGTTAAAGGATTGCAACATTAAGAAAGTTGAGAACCATTGCTCTAAATCATAGACTAGCAATGCTCTTAAAAGACCCAAGACGTACACACCTGTAACACTCCACAGAGACAACAGCAAAGAAACACAGACACACACAAGGAAAGGAAATGGAACACTCCCTTACTTTTTCTAGCTATGGTGTTGTCTGTTATTAAACATATTTGCCCTGCAACTTCTTGCATGTCTACGACCCCACACAAGCCCATGCTCTCAAATACTGTTTTATGGCAAATTATGAAAAACATATGACAAGCCATGATTACTCAATGCTAGAGGAAAGAAGAGTGGAGAAATAATTCTCTAAATAAGACATGTTGACAAGGAGACTATTGGCTCTTTCTAAATAGCTGCTAAAACATTAGTGCATTGAAGACCAAGTATTAAATACGGATAAGCATCTAGACAAGCTGAGATATGGTGTCACATTGCTATCTTGTATAGTGCTTGTTTCTTTGTGATGGGGCCTCCTAGCATATCCTAGACTAGCTTCAAACTAACAGGATCCTCTTGCCTCAGCATCCTGAGTCCTGTGATTACAGGTACGGGCTGTTATGGCAACTAGCATAAGTATTACTCTTAAAGTGTCACCAATTATAGGTAAATGATTATATTTTTCATTCTTTTTTGTTTAAAAGAGTTTTTACATTAACAATCGCCTTCTTTTTTAAAAAATTATTTTATTTATTTTATGTGTATGAGTACACTTAGCTGTACAGATAGCCATGAGCCATTATGTGTGTGGCAGCTGGGAATTGAACTCAGGACTTCTGCCGGCCCCACTAGCTCACTCCAGCCCTACTCGCTTGCTTTGGCCCCACTAGCTCTGGTGTAATTCACTGTAGCTATCTTCAGACTCACCAGAAAAGAGCATCTGATCTCATTATGGGTGGTTGTGAGCCACCATGTGGTTGCTGGGATCTGAACTCAGGACCTTTGGAAGAGCAGTCAGTGCTCTTACCCGCTGAGCCATCTCACCAGCCCATAATTTTAGTTCTTAATCTTTTTTGATCTTAAGACCAGGTTACCCTTAAAAATAAACAGAATACAAATATATATATATACATATATATATACATATATATATTGTTTATGTGCTTTATGTCTATCAATATTTATATAAATCAACAATAAGAAAGCCATGTTAGTGAGACTTTAGGTGTGCATCTACCAATGTGCATAAGAGATACGTTTTTACTTAAAACTTATTACTCTTGCTTTTGAAATCTTTCTGCCCCCTCTTCTGCAATGTTCCCTGAACTTCAGGTACAAGAATTGTATTGACAATCTATCCACTGAGACTGGGCTTCACAGCTCTACATTTTGCTTGGTTGTTGTTTCTGTAATGCTCTTTATCTGTTGCAAAGAAAAGTATCCTGTAAGTGAAACAAGGAAAACACCAATAACCATGCTAATATTGACAGAGGAAAGTTGAGGAGGCCTCAGTTTTAGACAAAGAGCCACAAGTAACTATGGAATGTTGAGAGCACGATAAATAGTTATCCCCAGGGACAAGCAGGTCAATACCACACAGTCAATATTGTACATGGAAGTATATGTACATGGAAATAAAGCAACTTGACCAGGATATAATTATGCATTTGGAATGCATACCCCCACCACAGAGAGAGAGAGAGAGAGAGAGAGAGAGAGAGAGAGAGAGAGACAGAGAGACAGAGAGACAGAGAGACAGAGACAGAGAGAGACAGAGACAGAGACAGAGAGACAGAGAGAGAGACAGAGACAGAGACAGAGACAGAGAGACAGAGAGACAGACACAGAGACAGAGACAGAGACAGACAGGCTGACAGAGACAGAAAGGTGTATAGCAACAACTAAAGGAAAAAAATATAAATTTGAAAGAGCAAATATTACTTAATGGACTTGTTTAGATGTCAGAAAAGGAAGGGATAAATTATAGAAGGGGTTCTGATGCTCTGATCAGGAAATCCACATGTGAACCCTGAAGGTCCTGCTCCCCAATTGGTCCTTGATTGAGCAATAAAGATGCTAGTGACCAATGGCTGAGCGGAGTAGGTTGGACTTCCAGTTTTCCCATATTCAGGCTAACAGATGCAGGAAAGAGGAAAGAATTTCCCATGCTTTGGAGGGAGAAAGAGCTACTCACCATGGGAAATCTAGGGTGAAATGGCCATTAGCTGCTTCTACAACTGAGACTGGGGTAGCAGGTGAGAAATTAGAGACCAACTGAAGTAAGGACAGTTTAGGTGCTGAGCTAGGACTAAAAGTAACTGAACAACTAAAGTTGAGGATATATTTAGGGTGTTGAGCTGGAAGAGAAAAGAAGGTTGCAGTAACCAAGGAAGACCTAGAAGAGCCTTACCATTCAGCTAAAACATATCAAAAGTAAACTAGCATGTGTGTCTGTGTTGTTTGTATGTGTTGTTTGTGTGTGTATATGTGTATAGTGTGTGTGTGTGTGTGTGTGTGTGTGTGTGTGTGTGCGTGTATGTGGTTCATCAATTGATCAGAGAGAACCTGAGTGAGACTGGAAGCACAGTTCACCTGAAGCTTAAGGCAGGAGTAATAAGGAACAATACACTACAAGAAATGGTCTCATTATATCATGATCTCAAAAGTTAAAGAACACTACTGAGAAATTAAAAACATATTTTGTTAATAACTTAGAAATAAAAATGTATTATATATCATACAAATAATCATATAAGTCCTGATTTTGAAGACCACTCAGTAAGAAGAATGGCATTGTTCCACATTTTTTGAGAGGACAGTTGGATCTTTTTAGTACTTTACAATTAAATGTCTAGGGGCTTATGTACTATACAGCTTATAAAAGATTTTCATAAAAATCAATGAAAATAAGCAAATTCTGTCTTATAATGATTATGGAAAAACATTTTTACCTTGGTGACTAATTGATGGTGACTCAAGAATGCCAAGATTTTCATCTCTCCTTCTTAGTGGTAGGAGGATATTTCAAAAACGCTGATATAAAACATGCCCTTGTCCTTAAGTTTCTGTTTATGTTCTTTTCCATAAAAATTTATATACTTTTTCTTCCATGAATCAGTGCTTTATCTAAAAGCATGTATATGCACCATGTGAATGAAGTGCTCATGGAGGCCAGAAGAGGGTGTCAGATTTCCTGGAACTGGAGTTATGGACAGTTGGAAGCTGCCATGTAAATACTGGAAATCAAACCTGGGTCTCTGGAAGAACAGTCAGTACTCTTAACACCTAAGGCATCTCTCCTACCTCCCACTTACCCTTTGTTGTGGTTGTCATCTTCTTCCATTGGTCACTTCCTTTATATTTTCATTTATAATCTTCACTGAACTTTTCTTCTGGAGGGGGGATACTGCCTTTTCTTCATGTTAGTAGTTTAATGACAGTGCTGACAGAAACATCTGTCTTCCTCTTAGTCTGCATACCTAATGAGGGTAATGACTACATCCACCCTTCTCCATACTATATTTTCAATGAAATACTACTTGACTTATAATAAGTGCTTAAGAACTGTATGATATACAGGTTACTTGGTGGATAACAACTTGTTGAATGTGCCTCTTCTATATATACTTAAAGCCAGAACCAGGAAACCCACTTGTCTGTAACAGTGAATTTAAAAGCCTGAAACAAATCTCACAATTTTAGTTTAAGCTGCACTAAGCACAAAGAAAAAGATTTAGTAACAAGAACAAGGTAAAGCAGACAAACAGTAAAAAAGTCTAGCCTGAGTTATGCCTGAAACTTTCATGAGCACAAAGCAGGATGATTGGAATATGCACATGCTACTCACCTTTCCCTGAACAATTCAGGTATCACCCTCAGAGATTTTGTCCCTTTTCTGAACTTCTGAACAGCTATGTATTTAGAAACCTAGGGTGCTTTGTAGCACTGGCCATATATTGTATCTCATCCTATTTCATGAGCTGTCATGTCTTTTACTATTGGCTAGATTACAAAGCTTCTACTTTGTAGCTTATGATATCTTTTTTCTCATAAGGTCTGCCATTAATACATGCAGGTTCTGATGAGTTAGTACACAATACAAAGGTATATATTGCTAAATGTTACATTATATCAAATATTTAAAAGAAGCCATAGCAACTGCAATAAAGGAACCACACAGAAATTTGCACATGCACACAAACACACACATACATTCTCTCTCTCTCTGTCTCTCTGTCTCTCTCTCTCTGTCTCTGTCTCTCTCCCTCTCTTTCTTTCTCTCTCTCTCTCTCTCTCTCTCTCTCTCTCTCTCTCTCTCTCTCTCTCTCTCTCTCTCTCTCTCTCTCTTTCTCTCTCCTCTCTCTCTCTCTCTTTCTGGAACATAGCCATGCATCCTTACTGAGACCCTTTGTGATGAATACCTAACCTAAAGCAACTTGAATGCCCAAGGGTATCCATGAGGAAACAGAGCTCCAACTCCTTATTCTATGCTCAGCCTCAGGGTTCAGGCCATCTCATCCTCTCTGAGTTATGGGTCCCTGTTCTTTCACTCAGATTTATGAGTTCCGACAGTGTCATAGGAGGCAGGTTCAGCACATAAATCAAATAACACAGGCACGCGGGACAAGCTGCTAAATTATCGGTGTCCCTTTTCACACTTCACAATGTCAAGTGAGGATATGCACAGTGGTTCAGAAGCTTGAAAGAGTGAAAACAGCTAAGTACCCAGCATATTATGTAGCTTTCATTTAGGCACAAACACAAAAATCATGATTCATCAATCTCCTTGCTTGGTGATTGATTTACACACCTGCATAATATAAAATATGCTGTTCCCCTTGTGAGAAAATGGTTTTGATATAAACATATTTTGAGGTTTATCTGGAGCTCAACTTTAATCAGATATTTTCATTTTTAAACAGACATAAAAGTATATAGTTTTCATATACAACATGCTATTTTTAAGCATATGTTTATTGTATAATGACTATGTTTAACTTTTTTCATTAGTTTACATTTATCATTTTGTAGGGGAAACATTTATTCACCACTGTATTTTCCAAGAGTACACATTGTTATTAGCCATAGTCATAGTTGTAGAATGCATCTGAGAGATAATATTTTAAATGATAATAATGTTAATAATGACCCTGAAAATAATGTTAATTTTTAATGAATGCATTAAAAACAATTTTCCCATCAAAAATAGCATTTAGTATTCTCAATTCCATTTTCAAATATCAGTCAATTTCCAGTATTCAGGATAAAACAGAGATAAATATTAGTAAATATGCCATTACCTTTATACTATACTCCTTGAAAGGCCTGTATCAAAATAGTTCTGATAAGGATAGCACAGGTAAGTGGTTTTTCGCCATAAATGTCTGTTCTTATTTGTTTTTTTTTTTTATTTACCGGTGTTTCAAAATCAACTTTCTTCAATATCTGTGGGATCAGTGACAATTAAGCATGTATGATGCATATTACTTCCAGAATGGCCCAAATAAAACCTGAACATAACCCCTCTTACTTTACTCTGAGAGCATCTTTCAAACTCTGGAGTGATGGTGAGATCTTCATCAGCATGAATGACTACATAGAGAATCTTGCTTCCTATCCTGTCAACAACTTATCCCATTTGTATCACTAATGACCAGAATACATACGAGCAAAAAATATGCTGCCATTTATAAATCATAGACAGTTGGATTTATTCACTGTATATAAACTATCATTAATAGAGCTAATACATAGTGCTCATGCTGTTACTGTTTTACAAAGGAAACTACAACAGAATCCATTATTTGTTTTGGAATTTTAAGTAGTTTTTTTCTTTCCATGAATCTTGACAGAGATGCACATTTATAAAAAAAAGAATGCTTGTATATAAATTTATATACACAAATTATATATAGATATGGATATGTTTTTTTACACTCCTGAAAATTTACTATTGAAAAAGAATAAAAGTATATATAGAGAAAGGTACTTTCTACCCTGTAATATGATGCCTGAGACAAAGAGAGAAAGAGAAAGAGACAGAGAGAAAGATTTACAGAGAGAGAGAGATATGCATACACATAAAAAGAGATTAGAGAGAGGAGAGAGAGGGGGAGGGAGGGAGGAGAGAGGGGAGGGAGGGGAGAGGAGAGAGGAGAGGTAGAGGAGAGAGGAGAGGGAGAATGAAATGCTCTAGCAGGTCTAAACTCAGTAAGTCAGTTTCATGGGCCTTGGAGGAACACATTTTAACCCAAGATAGATTTGTAATTTCAATTATAGCAATGATTTTATTATGTTGATAAAAATTAAATCTGGAGTTAGAGCAGTGGCATCCACCTTCAATCCCAGCCCTGTGGAAGCACATGCAGGAAGCTCTGCAGTGGAGGCTGGCCTTGGTCGACATAGTAAGTGCAAGGACATTCAGATATGCAGAGTAAGACCCTCTTTCTGGGATTGTGGAGTGAAGGAATGAAAGAGAAAACTATCAATCTAGAGTAATACTCTCTTGTCATTTCTTTCCTTGGGATAAGCAATATTTTTGACTTTTCATTTTTAACTAAGCTAAAAATTCCTACATACCTACAGGTAAACTCTCCCCTCCCTGCTTATCATGTAACCACCTGCACTAGGACACTAAGTGCTCTTTTCTTTTGCTAGCTAGTCTTTGACACAATTGTACAATTCCATCGATAGTTGGTGTGGAGAAAGTCAATTATGTGTTTCTCTCTATGAAGATTTGAACAAATGTCTATGCATAACAAATAACAATCATAGTCCAAAGAAATGATTTTACCCGTACCTAGCTTACTAAATAGTAGGTACTTGAGGTTACTAACAGGAGTATGGGTAACTGAAAGGCAGGTATGTAACTATACAGTCCTCCACAGGAGCTACATAAAACCCTTCACGAGCCAATGAATACTGCCTGGAACTAGCAGGAACCTTCACTAATTGAGAGTATCTTTCCTTAGCAATTGTTTATTATTTCGAGACAGGCTCCCATGTTTCCAACGTTCACTTTAAAGTCACTATCTTTTCAAGATTGTTCTTGAGCTTCTGCTTCTCATGCAATCATATCCACAATGCTAGGATTAAAGGCATCTACTACCACACCTGGGTTATGTACTCGGGGCTGAGTTTCAAAACTCATGAATTCCAAGAAGTACTTTACCAACCAAGGTACATCCTTCACTTGTTTACTTCTTTTCTAACCTCGAAGAGGGACCTTTCTAGATTATTTGATTTTTTTTACATACTTTCGAAAACTCTTGCTGGATTCTTTAAGTTTCCTTGGCTTCCGGAGTTTCAAGATCCTTCCTTATGTGTGCTCATGCCCATGGCCATGTACACTTGGATTCCAGGAGCACAAGTTAGAGATCTTCATCAATACTCAATCATGTCTGCCTGCATTTCATTTTTTCTTGCTTTCTTTTCATTTTCAGCAAATTTTTCTACTTCATATAGCTTACCCCAGTACAGACAGAACTTTAAGAGATGATGTTATAAACTTTAATATATAGCATCTAAGGAGAGCTTAGCATCTTTCAATTTGATGCCTTTCAAAGATTTTCTGGGATCTCTGCTTTCCCTTCATTGTGAAAACAGTGTGCTAAACATAGGACTTTTTAATGTTATGGCTCTTGGTTCCATTAGGACTGTAGTATTCTCAAAAGCACATTTTGATTCTGGCTTTGGTTTTACATTTCTCTACTAGGCCATACACTCTAAAAGCTATTTCAGAGTGTCTGGGTAAAAGCTGAAACTCTCTCATACTTTCACAAAGAAATTTAATTCATAAGGGAAAAGGAACACTGGAGCCTGTAGACACCATGAGTACAAGGAAAGTTTTAGTTGTAGCTCCAGGCTATCATCAATAGCGCTGGCCTTTGTGAGTTTAGTAATCTTGGATTTCATTACACCCTGCTGGTGCTTACACACCTATTTTCACTTCTGTTGTCAACCTTCTCAAACATGACAAAAATACACTTTGCTTTTCCCATTTTGTCCAGCATGTTAGATGGAAGCTCTGTTGAAAGAATCCAAATTAAAACAAGAATGATTTTTCTACCATCCTTTCTAAACTGGGTTTTAAAAAGTTCTATGCATGACAGTAATTTACTAAGTAATTAGACATTAACTATGAAGACAATATTGAAAACTTCTTTTCATTTCCCCAAACCAGACTGCTCTGGGCCAGTGACTTATCTTAATTGAACATTGATAGAACTGATGGCTATAAAACCAAAAATAGCAGTTTATTTCCTTCTAAAAACTAGATGCAAGCCTAATACTTATAGAGTTAGATCAAATATATATATATATATATATACATATATATATATATGTATGTGTATATATATTTTATATACATATAAGTTTCCTTTGTGTGTGTATATATATATTTTATATACATATAAGTATATATATTTTATATACATATATATGTGTGTCTCTGTGTGTGTGTGTGTGTATGAGTAAAGCAAAAAAGATGGATGAGGCTGAGGAGCTACCATGAGCTTGCTAGATGATTGGGGCTCCTTGGAACTTAGGTGTTCATTCTGAATTTATCTAGTTTTAAAACTGATGCCAAGAATCTGGCACTTTATGGGAAAAACTGGGTTTTGAATGTTACCATCCAACTCAAAATAGATTAGAACATTTGAGCAGAAAAGAATTTCAAAAGAAAAGAAACATACTTCAGGAGAGATTGTATCTGGAGTTCCCAATTTGTTTTAAGAATATTAGTGTTTCTTTTGGTAGGAAGTTTCTGGTAGATAGGTAGGTAGGTAGGTAGGTAGGTAGGTAGGTAGGTAGGTAGGTAGGTAGGTAGAGAGAGAGAGAGAGAGAAGAGAAGAGAGAGAGACAGCAGATAGAGACAAAGAGACAAAATAGAGAGACAGAGAGAGACAGGAAGAGAAACAGAGACATACACGAGAGATTAATTTTATAAACCCTGTTATTCTAGAGAACACTCACTAATATGGATACTAAAAATGTTATTTTAAAACATGTTAATAAATGGAAACATTATATATTAAAGATGTATCTGCCTGAGAAGACAATATGGTCCTATCTCTCAAAGTTAAACATATTTTCTGCCAGGGAGTGGTGGTGCATGCCTTTAATCCTAGCACTTGGAAGACAGAGGCAAGAGGATTTCTGAGTTCGAGGCCAGCTTGGTCTACAGAGTTCTGGGACACCCAGGGCTACACAGAAAAGCAGAGAAACCCCCATCTTGAAAAAAATGTTTCTATCTGATCCATCAGTCCAGCAATCCAACTCTTTACTAAAATTCAAGAAATATAAAAATTATTCCAAAATGTTAGGCAAATAGCAATGTCCAAGAAGTATAAAAAAATTCCAATGTTTAATCAGTTGATGAATAGGTAAATAAAATGTTTTATTTATTCACATTGAACAAATATTTTTGATGTTGTTTTAAGATTTTGAGTCCTTTTGTGTTTCCCAGACTAATGAGAATTTCTTTATTCAAGCAATCTTCACCTTTCAATCTCTCTTTTGAGAACTGTGACTATACTTATGTCACTAAACTCAGCACTAAATGTTTACAAAGGCCTGGGATGAGTAAGCACCCTATCATTTCCTCAGTACTGGCTGGAGTCATCCATTTGTCCATGCTATAAAGTATGCTGTTATTAATGCTAATCACATGTTAAAAGTATTATTAGATATGAGATTTTCATATATGCTCTTTATTGTATTAGAAAGCTCCTTTATTCATATTTCATTTAGCATTTCATCTTTCAAAAGTATTTTTTGCTTTTATTAAAATATATGGCTTTGACCTTTGTAAATTAATATGGTGAACTACATCAATGAATTTCCAGATATTAAGTAAACCTTGCCTTTCTAGGATAAATTTCATTTGGATATGGTGTGTTATTCTTTCTATAATGTTGATGGACTCAGTTTGTTGGAAAATTTTGACTCTATTCTCATAAAAAAGGATTATAAGTTTTTCACTGAAGTACTAGGTCTGGCTTGGCATTATGAAGATTTTTTAATTTGAAACACTGAATGAAAAAATGTTTCTCCTATATCTTTAAAAGAATTTTAAAAGTATAGTAATAATTAGAGCTTTTAGAAGTTTGGTATAATTAATGGGTAATGGTCTCTGGGTCTGAGATTTTGTTCTGAGAAGTTTGATATTTAGTAAGTCAACCTCTTTGTGCATTACACGTCTCTCTAGGTTTTCTATTCATTTTTCCATCAGTTTCAGTACTACATTTCCTTTTAGTATTTTATTGATTCCCTTCAGCTTGCTCAAACACAGCCATTTGTAGTCCTCCCTAAAGTTCACTTTATTCCTATAAAGTTGGCCATTTTTGTTTTCTCTTACATCCCTAACATTAATAATTTTATTTTGTGGTTTTACTTTTTTGGCAGTTCCACTAGAAGTTTTTGAGTTTCATTGAGTGTTTAAAAAAAATCAACTTTTGATTGCATTGGCTTTTACAAAATTCTACACAAATTCTCCCAGAAAATCAGGTAGGAATGCTTCTCAATTAGTTATATGGGCCAAATATGCTATTATGAAACAGGCAAGACTATTTCAAGACAGGAAAATTTTTCTCTAAGTTCAGATGCAAAAGTTCTTGACAGACCAGTATGTGAAAGGCATGATATCATGGTTGAATGTGAGGTATACACAAGTGTCAGGTGGGTTTTCTACTACAAAATCAACCAATATTGCTCTGCTGTTTTGGGGGTTTGAATGGAATGCTACCATAGGCACATATATTTGGATATTTAATCACCAGGAAGTAAGACTGTTTGAAAAGGATTAGGAGGTATGACATTGTTGTAGGTATGTGTCACCTTGTTGGAAGTGTGTCATTTGGAGTTGGCTTTGAGGTTTTAAGAACCTATGCCTGGCCATTTTTTCCCTTTGTCTCCCTGCTGCCTATGGATCAGGATGTAAAGCTTTCAGCTAATGATCCAGCACCATGCCTGTCTGCTTTCCACTATGATTATAATGGACTAACCTTTTGAAACTATAAATGAGCCCATAATTAAATTACTTTTTAAATAAGAGTTGCCTATGGTTTTTGTGTACTTTCACAACAACAGAATAGTACCTATGACAATTGTTCATACTAGTAGACTAAAAGCATAAAACCTCCTGACCTCCTGAGTTATGCAAAACAAGCTTTTAAAAATACATGTGCCGCTAGGCAGTGGTGGCACACACCTTTAATTCTAGCACTTGGGAGGCAGAGGCAGGTAGATTTCTGAGTTCGAGGCCAGTCTGGTCTACAGAGTG
This sequence comes from Mastomys coucha, assembly GCF_008632895.1. Lineage (NCBI taxonomy): Eukaryota > Metazoa > Chordata > Mammalia > Rodentia > Muridae > Mastomys > Mastomys coucha. Next base: position 61,564,845 of record NW_022196912.1, read on the forward strand.
ACCTGGTCTACAGGACAGCCAGGGCTACACAGGGAAACCCTGTGTAGAAAAAAAAAATATGTATCTATGCCCACTAAAATCTACCAACAACTTAAGAGTAGCAAAGAGCCTGCTCAACCTAGCAAAGAATATCTACTAAAACAAAACAAACACAAACAAATAAAAACAGAATTATTACACTTAAAGATTGGAGGTGAAGGTTTACAACTTAATCTTAAGAATAAATCAAGGACATTTGTTCTCATCAGTTCTCTTGGTTTTCATATTGGATGTTTTAGCCAGTACAATAAAGAATGCTAATTAAGGAGGAGATCTCAAGGTTGGAAAGAGAATAGTGTTGTTTTCTTGGATATTTTTATCTATATGGCTGTTCTGCTGAGTTTATACAAAGAGCTACCAGGATATGCAATAGATTTAATAAGGCCTCAGGATATGAGCACTGTACACCACAATCAATAATAAATTGAGACTTAAATGTGTTAAGTGTTATTTACAACACTTCAAAATATTAAATATCTAATAAAAGTGGAGCTTGTCAGCCTTGTACAATAATAATGACAAAACACTAATTTAAAAAAATAAGAAAAGTAAAACAAATTTCGAATATCCATGCAAGTTGCTAGAAAACTCCCATTACCTATGTGTTAATCTTCAACTATTTAATAAACTGTTGCTGTTGCTTGACGTTGCTCTTTTGGATTGGCTTTGCTATGCTGCCCAGGTTGATTTTACAGCTATGGCTTCATATGCATCTTCTACCTTAGCCTCCAAGGATCTGGAGCTATAGGAGCATGCCATACAACTACATAAATATTTCCTATTTGATCAGGTGACCTAGTACTCTTTTGCCTAGATATACCTGAAATTGTCCTCAAATTTATAACTAAAAGAAAGGGACCTAAAAAGTCCAAAACTATGAGAAGGGATCAAGTGAAAGAATTTTATTGACTTCATGAGAATGCAACCACAGGGTAATCCTGACATCACTGTAGATAGACAGGTGAAGGAACAAAGTCTAACACCAGACCACAAACATATATTTTTAATTATTTAAATCATATTTGTTGATGGTAGTGATGGTCATGTTAGTAGTGGCGACAGTGGTTGTGATGATGTGTGTATGTGTGTGTGTATGGGTTCAGGTAGATGTGTGTGTGGAGATGATATGTGTTAGTGCAGATGTTCATGTGCTACAGTGCTGTGGAAGCAGAATACATCTGTTTGGAGTGAGTTCTCACTTTCTACTATGAGACATGCAATGGAACTCAGAATGCCAAGGCCTCAGTGCCAAGTGCCTTTGCCTATTATAAATTAACTGAGTTATTTTTCTTCTTTTTTCTAAATATATTTACTAATCCTGTAAAATTTTCATATAGTGATGATAATACTCAGTCAGCACTCCTCCCCCTAAGTCCACCCTCTCCACATTCCAACTTTATGTCCTCTTTTATTCTTTGATTAGTCAATTGAGTTCAGTTTGTGCTTCCCATATATATGTTCAGGGAACATCCTCTGGAGCATACCAGGTGCCCACACCTTTAAATGAATACTAACTGACCCCTCCTCAGAAGCATAAACTATCATAACTTCTTAGTTAGAGCTAGGGACTTTTGTGACTTACTTCCCCTTCTATGCTCAGATAGAAAATGATGTTTATCTTTTAAAGGTATTATGTATATAATCATAGCTGCTGTGTTCATGAGTACAGAGGTCTAGGCATATCTAGAAGATCCTAACCAACCACTGTGTCTTATAATCTCAATATGCTCCTCATCTATGAGTGTCCCAGGGACTTGGGGGAAAGATTGGGAATGATATAGACATCCCTTTTGTGCTGAACACTCCACTGATAATCACTCTCATTACTTTGATCAGTTGTGAATATCTGCCTTAATCACAATCCACTGCACACAGAAATATCTCTAATGCAGTCTAAGAGCCACATTAACCTGTGGGTAGAGAGATAAAAATCCAGAGGATAGTTGTTGCTTTGTCTATTGAACAGAGTGATGGTATTAACTCCTCTGGGGCCTATGTTTACTTTCATATGGTGGAACTTTAATATGATCACGAAGTGATTGGTTAGTAGTTTAAATGATAAAAGTCTCACATAGTCTCAGGCATTTGAACACCTAGTCTCCAGTTAGTGGCACTATTTAGGGGAAGTTTAGGAGATGTAGACTCACTGAAGGAAATAAAGGCAGGCTTTGTGATGGTTTGCATATGCTTGGGTCAGGAAAGGCTCTAGTAGGTGGTGTGGCCTTGTTGAAGTAAGTGTGTCACTATACCCTAGTTCTAGTTGCCTGCAGGTCAGTATTCTTCTAGCAGCCTTCAGATGAAGATACAGAACTCTCAGTTCCTCTTGCGCCATGCCTGCCTGGATGTTGCTATGCTCCTGCCTTGATAATAATGGACTGAACCTCTGAACCTGTAAGCCAGCCCCAATTAAATGTTGTCCTTAAAAGAGTTGCCTTGGACAGTGGTGTCTATTCACAGAAGTAAAACCCAAACTAAGATAGGCTTTAAGAGTGAAAACCTTTGGCTACTTAACAGTTTGCTTTCTCTGTTTTATGCATTTGGTTGAAGATGCAAGCTCTCAGATTCCCGCTCCTGAATCCATACCAGTTGCTTATTACCATACTGGACCCACCAATATGACTCTCACCCTCTGGAAACATAAGTCAAAATAAACTCTTCTTTAAGTTGCTTTGGTCATATAGTCTATCACACCAAAGTAACTAATATGTCCCATTAGAAATTTTGCAACTATAACACTATCTTGTCATTCTGGTCATTATTGTAGTTCACAAAGTTCACAGCTGGGATAGGTTATTGATGGATGAGGTTTTCCCCAGAAGCATACGTAGCAGCTCCCAGTACTATGAAAGTGAGTTAGCAGAAAGGGAGCTTCCTGCTCAGTACATGATTCCTCCAAAGTCTTATATCAAATGCATACATTCTCTTCAGTAGACTTTACCTTTAAGCTCTAGTGGCTAGCCAAAAGCAATGAGAACAGCTGTACTATTTTTAACAATCCCTGGGATACCCTTGACCAATAGCTTCAGGGGACACATCCCACACCTACTACTGACTTATTCAACTATCTATAGATTCTGGGAGAAGCAGTACCCCCTAGGTAGAGTAACTCTATTTAATCTCATGTAATTATTTAAATAGGTTTGAGAAAAGATCTCACTAAGTAGCCCTGGCTTGCCTGAAACTTGCTTGTAGATCAGGCTAGCCTTAAGCTCTAGATATTCTCCTGCCTTTGTCTTGTAAGTGCTGAGATTAAAGACGTAGTCTGCCTCACCTGGCTTATATGAAAATATATCCCATTCCCCGAATCTTTTCAAATTGAGTTTTTAAAAAGCTACAGAGGCACTTGGGAGAAAGGGGAAGAGCCATAATCATAAGCCTCTTCTGTGCGCCTCTTTGTACTCCTTCCTTCCTTTACCCTGCGCAGATATTCTCCTGAATTGTGTTACTTGCTTGCTTCATACAGCAGTATGAAGATAGCCAGGTGTGTGCTCCCTTCTGTAAGTTCTCTTCTCAATTTCTGGCTTGGAAATATTTTTCCCCGTGTAAGGCTTCTCTCATTCTTCCAAAGTGTCTTTTGGAAACAAAACTCTTAGCTCTGACGCAAGGTTACACAAAGGTTCTGTTTTATTTTAGAAACTTTCTTTAGGTCTCACATGGACGATTAGAATCTGTTTTCAACTCAGTTTTAAATGTGGTCTGAAATATTAGCCAGAGTTTAGTTTTGCATGTGGATATACAAATTCAACAACTACAAGAAAATTATAGTCATATGGATGTGCGTGTTTGTGAGAGTACAACCAAGCACATGCATTTGCTACAGTGCAAATGTGGAAATTATAGGGCAATTTGTGGAAATCGGTTCTCTCCTTCACCCACCTGTGTCCTGAGGATCAATCGAATGGAGTTGGGTTATCAAACTTTGCAAGAAGCACCTTTCCCCACTGGTAGATATCATTTGATAAAAGACTATGGATTTTTCTCTTTCACACTTGAATACTTTGGTGGTTGGGTAGTTTTTGGTCTCAGGTATTTAGAATGTTTTTGCCATAATGTATGAGCTAAAGTGCCCAGCCATACAATTTTATTTTATTTTTTGCAAAAGTTCTAATTTTCATAGAGAAGGCATGGAAACCTTATTCCAGTAAACACTGGAATGGGTAGGTCTCTACACATGTCCCTTTATTTGCTGGGCAGATGATGTCAGTGACACTCATGTATCTGCCCCAACCTTTATTCTAACATGGCTCAAGAGCTGAAACAAACTCAGTCTTTCAGGCCTACTTTTCCAGTAATCAAGTTCAGTATTTCTATTCTACAGCAGTAGATGTACTTTGTGCACATGATTTCTAATTTTACTCTCAGGATGGTGCATATCCCAGGGTGACGTCTCATGATTATTTATAATCTGTGCAGACAAGAGGACTTGCTTTGCCTCAGGACCAAGACAACTACACAACCTCCTTCGATTACTTTCTTCTTTCTGAATTTAGGATGTGATGAAATTGATAATTTTTCACTGTTAGGAATTTGTTACAAAACCTATTTATCATTCTATAAAATATATGCTTTTAGTGAATCTGTGAACTTGTTGCTATCTGAAAACTGCACAGAGAAAATTAAATAGCCTAGTTCCTACCCATCAGGAGATTACAATCAGCTACCGATATGAGCATAGGCATTAAACTTCTGCAGATTTTCAGTATCAAGGTAAGCGATATGGGCTACAGAGTTTCATCTGCCTTTCTGCCAGGAATAAAATTCTAAAAGTAATGGTAGATATTGGTAAGAAATCACTGATGAAATAGTAATAAAATGGGTTACTGCTTGTTTTTTTTTTAATCATAGGCTAGTTAAGAGGCCTTCAGTATTTAAAACCAGGTATCAAAGGACATACAAAGTAAAAGCCAAATACATATGCAGGAGGATGTTTCAAAAGAGCTTAAATGATGCTACTTTTTTATGAGCTATTTTTTAAGAACTAGCTAAAATGATTTATTAAATGTTGAAATTGTGCTATGTATTAGTATAATATTAATATAATTAATATGGCAGTGAATGTTTCCATTCCTGTGCACATGTGAATTCCCTGCAAAGCCCTTATTGTTTTGGAGCAGCACTGATCATACTTTCAAATGAGCTGTGTTGAAAGAGAAAAAAAAAACAAATAATGTTTACTGATTATAAATTATTAAAACACATGCATAGCTCCAGTTGAAACCACTTGTGTACTAACAATTTCAACTATGGAGTAAATCAGTTAGCAACATTTTGCATATCTACTCTGCATATGTTACAGAAAATAGTTGTCAAGATGTCTAAGCTGTTAAAATAAACAGATTTGTAGTTCAAGCAGCCAGATTGAGAAGAGAGGGTTAGAGAGCTGATTACCATAGAGACCATTCTCCATGGGCAAATCCCTCAAGTTCAAAAACCTGCAGCTGGTTAGTCTTGTGGTGGTAAAATATAATGTTTCAGCAAGCAGCTAAAGGCAATGCATTTGGCTCAAAAAGTGAGAGACAAAGACCTACTTGCTGAACTCTGAAAAAAATGGAAATTCATTTTCAAAGAGAGACAGACTTGAAGGGGTTTAAAGTACTGAGTGAGAAAGAGGAAGAGAAAAAGCTGTTAGAGTAGAGAGACTTGGCAAGTGGAGGCGCAGTTGGCTGAGCTTTCAGAGCTCCTGCCTCCTGACTGAGCATCAGGAAGGCTTAAGGTTTAAAAGCAATTAATAGAAGGTGGGAAGCGAAAAAGATAGGGGGTTCTCACACTAAGTTGGGAATTAGATTAAATCCTCAAGTTCAGCAAGAAGTGACAAAGTGTATTTAAAATGTGCTGAACTCTTGGGAAGATAAAATCCTTTAAAATAAAAATAAAATAAAATGTAAAACAAAAACAGGAAAGGTTTGCTTCCTCTTCTGTCTATCCTAAGAAAAAGTTAAATGTGATTTATAAACTCCACTTGTTGCTGCAATCTTCTATTAATTCATGTGGCAACAGATTTGTTTGTAATTAAGGACTATTGTGTACATGTTAACATCAAGTTGCACACTGTACCAATCTTCAATACATTGGATGCATTAAGACAGAGCTTTACTTCTTGAAAATTCTATTTCATAACACCTCTTCATTTTCCTCTGAGATTAAGAACAGGAATTGACAAAGTCCAGCCAACAAGTCGATCTATTCAGCCACCTGCAATTTTTTAACAGAGAAGACTTACTATATACAGGTTGGGATTGAATTAATGACACCCCTGCCTCAACCTCCCAAGTGCTAGAGTTGCAGGAATGAGCCACTTTACTAAGTGCCACTTGCTTTTAAATTGTATATGTATACACATGTGCTTTTCATGTATCATCATTTTCGATGGACGTTTTTAGGCCTCAAATATAGACTTGTTAATATAGAAATTATGCCACTGGAAAAGACCAAAATATTTATTTTCTTCCTGTTCAGTGGCTCTGTGCTGGAACACAGTTTAAGCCAATTATATTACTGCCAATAGTTTTGAAATGATATTTATAATTACGTACATTTTCAGAAGTACAACCTATATGGAGGAAACAGCTGTGTTTGACTTATTTTTTAAATTTTGCTTTGTTTTGTTTTGTTGTTTTTAAATTTTACTTGGTGACAAGAATTAAATATTAGCAAATTAAATTCTGTCATTTGATCCTCTTAAATGGTTCTTTAAGATTGGCATCCTCCTTCTTCAGCTCTGGAAATACAACATCATGAGGTCAGGGGGTTCCTTATTCTAAAGCAGAACCATTTTAAAGAACCATCCATGGGGGCCTTGCCTTCTCTAAGGAAGAGGACACTGCAGAATTGGGGGAGGGGTATGAGAGTGGGACTGGGGGGAGAGGAGAGATGTGACTGTAGATAGGCTATAGAGTCGAGAAATAAACAAATTAATGAGGAATAAAATGCCATTCAAATACATTTTAAGATGTACTCTATTTTTTTTTTTACTCTATTTTCAGACATTATTGAACACAGCATGTTCTTTATGGTAAGACAATTTGTTGATAATGTTGTATCTTTGCTTTTCCAACCAGAGCTTACAAAATCAATGTATAGTCAATATTTCATTACCTTGTATGGGAATAGATAAGGTTTCTTTGTTTAATAGCTGCAATCGTTTGAGAGTTTCTCTGATTTAATCTATATATGCATTGGCTGCGAGCCTTAGAATAAGCTTCTGGCATAGACAACCATAACTAACAATGATAGTCTGTACAAGCATCAACACAGAAGGTCAGAGGTATCACTGAAGCCAATCTTCACACCTACAGTCCATCGGCTTTACACACAAGTCTCATTCTCGGCTTCACACCTCACAGCTTTGCAGGCTCAGAACGAGGTATAGCCAAGAGAGATTTGGAAAAGGACAAAGAAGAATTCTCTATAATTTTATTTTTATTTTTTGAAAATAAGAACCAGAATGCTTTTATCTCATTACCTTAATAAAATCTCTGAAAAGACAGCAGTGGAAATCTAATATTCCCACTAGACATGTATGCAAAAATCCTCAGGAAAATGTTGAATCAAACCTCAGAACAGATAAAAATAAAGATATACTGCACACAAATAAGAGTTAGTATAGGAGTACAAGGCTAGTTCAATATTTAAAAAAATTCATGGATGTAATTTAATATGTCAGTTGCTCAACAAAGAAAAATACCATATTGATATATGTTTAAAAAAAAAACTCCAACATATATAATGTTTTTAGAAAACCAGAAGTTTAAGACAGAATCTAAACATAATTGAACATATAGAAGAACAACAACAATATTAAACAGTTGTAAGAAACTAGATATAACAAGGAATGGAAAAAGATAAGGATATTTCTTCTTACCACCAATCCACCCTCACACTAAGGTCCTTCCTAGTACAATAGAAGAAAACAATATATGTGTTAATTCAAGAAAAATATCTTTATCTTTGTTTATAGATGATATGCTTCTCTATTGTAGAAAATTGAAGAGCACTGGGCAGAATCATGAAACTAATATGTCATTGCACCAAAGTTATGAGGTACAAAGTTGAAACTGGCACACCAGATTTCTTTCCTATGTTGAGTGAAAACCACAAAATTATATATAATACATCCACCAAATTAAAATGCATAGGTGTAAATTTTACAACTTTACACAAAATAAATTATCATGGACATGGATAAGAAGACATTAAATTCACTAAAGGCAAAATGTCTAGTAATATTCCAGAAAATTATTTTTAGGTAGCAACATACAGACTTAAGTTTTTATATGAAAAGACTCAGAGCTGCCTGCATGATACTTGAGAGGAGCATCAGAGCATGGAAATAAGCCCTCATTGCAGTTATAGTAAATAAGACAGGATCAAAATAGAGAAATATTTAACAGATACATCTATTAAATCACATATGAAACCTGTGAATGAACTAAACAAATATAAAGACAATGTACTTTTATTTTTGAAAATGCTTGAAGAAATTCAATGGCAAATAGTCATTTTTCAATACATAGTACTGAAGTAACTAACCATTCACATGAAAAGACAACAAGAAATATGATCTAGACAAAGATTCCAAAGCATTATTCCATTTGCTGTGTGGATTATATATTTAATAAATACAGGATTCAAAAATACAAAATTTCTGTATCATAGTATATGCAAAAGCTAAGTGGCTTGGAACTGATGATGACTCTTAAGATGGATATAATATCATAAAGATAAACTTAACAAATTATATTTCACTAAAGTTTAAATTATTGCTTTGTGAAAGACATTGACTGAAAAGTCGTGACTTGGGAGAAAATATTTTCAGTACACATATTTGATGAGTGCCTCATCCAAGCAATACAAAGTATCAAAAAACTCAATTATTAAAATAATGAATTGAAACTGAAGACAGATAAAACATGTGAATTGATTCTTTATGTGAGAAAATATATACATATCTATCAAACTTAGAAAAACATGCTTAACATCATATATTACTAAAGAATTACAAAGTAAAGTTAAAAAATGAACATTGTATACCAAATAAAATGACCAAAAGACAATGACTGAAAACATTAAACACTCATGAGAATTTAAAATAATAGGAACTCATTCATTGTTGGCAGGAGTGCAAACTGGTATCATTGGTCACTTTAGAAGATGTTTGTTAATGCTTGCAATGTTGAATGCAACTATATAATAAAGTCAAGTCATCATATTTTTGACTATTCAAATAAGATGAAAATTGAAACCATATGTAATGCACATACATTGCTTAGATCAGATTTATTTGTAATTGCCAAAAGTTTGAAAACACCAAAATGGTGCATGCCTTTAATCCCAGCTCTTGGGAGGCAGAGACAGGTGGACTTCTGAGTTCGAGGCCAGCCTGGTCTACAGAGTGAGTTCCACAACAGCCAAGGCTACACAGAGAAGCCCTGTCTCAGAAAAAAAAGAAAGAAAACACCAAAATGTTTTAAATACATAAATAGAGAAACTGCAGTATACCTTTAGAATAGAATATTATTCAGAAATGAAATGAAATGAGCTATGAAATTATAAAAAATGCAAAGAACTTAAATTTATATTTCTAAGGGAGATAAACCAGCTTAAGAAAACTGCGTATTTATGGCTTTCTGCAAAACAAAGGCACAGAAACAGCAAAAGATCAAAAAGACTAGTGAAAGCTAGGCACTCTCTGTGAAAGGTGAGATGAACAGGTCAGCAGAAGGAATTATAGAGCAGTGAAGTGAAGTCAGTGATAGTGTAAGAGTGGGTAACAGTGTACCTAGCACTGTGGACTTGCCAAACTTTCTACAAACAAAAAGGAAACTCTAACATGAGTAATAGCCTTTATTCCTTAAGCCAGTGCTGGGTCTAGTTATGGGCATCCACAGCTAAAATAACAGCACTTACTTAGGGAGTAGAGACATGAGGATCACAAGTTCAAAAGAGACTTGAGCTACTTGGCGAGTATTGACTGGCATGTATAATGAGATTCTCTTACAAAACAAACAAAAGTAAAACAAGTATTTGTTCATTGTTTAATGGTTTCATATTAATGTAAGATTAATATTACTAATAGAAGAAAGTGTAATCAAAGTGTATGTGACAAGTTTTTATACTATTTTTGTTTTCCTATAAGCTTAATACATATTTAAAAATAAAATTTATATAAAAATAAGTTTCTTTCCCAAGACCAAGTTTACTTATACCAAATAGACTCCAGTTCTGACTTCCCAAATTCTGCCTTTGACAAGTGTGACCTGTTTTTCTATATTGACTTCTACAGAAATAGACATTTCCTTGATTGCTTTGGGGACTTTAGAGCCCTTTCTCACCCGGCCAGACATCAATCTTGGACTTGGCTTTTCCTGTTCAAACTTGTCTTGTTGATGAATAGTCATGAACATCATGCTAGATCTCAAACTGATGACAAGTAAGTTTGACCTGTTGTTCTGTCTTTTGACCATCAAAATAGGGGGCACCCAGAAGTCACTGTACTTGAATAAATAATGGCTATCCTTTAGGGTCTTGTCCCACAAATAGTAAAATCTCCTTTGGTTCTAGCAAATAGTGAGATTATTTTTAGCTGGCCTTGATCAAGCTTTTCATTGACTATCCATTTATTATTTAAAATAGCCAGGAGAAAGAATTCTCATGATGGTGCTCAAGAAAACCCATTCCACTTTTAAACATTTTACCTGGGTTTCCTTGAACAAACTGTAGCTTCTTACTGCTTGCCATCTTTTACACTTGTCATTCCCTGTCATCAAACAATACTTAGAAGTGTTGTGTATTTGCCCCTACCCAACCCTTTATTCCAGATGATTTAAGTATTTTTTTTTAACCATACCAGCTTTTACACTGTCCATCCCAAGGAAAGTCGGGCAAAAGACTGTCACACAGAGCTGATTCATGTCTCATTACTATCTTTTGAAGAGATTTTCTGTACACCAGGTTGCTAAATGTGACTTTTCTTTCAATGTACATGTATAGTTCATCTTCTCAGAACATTAAAATACCTGATAAAACATAAAACAAAGTAACATGTCTAAAAGAAGAAATAAACATACAAGGAACAAAGTTGTGGAGAGCAATTTTCCCTGTTGTATAAACAATGGCTTTTCAGGTTGTACTATGTTCCAATATACTTCATTTTACACGTACCTTCATTGTGAGAGAAGAGGATGTGTACAGCCCCTGGGTAGGCCTAGAAACTGCTTCATATAACAGATGACAGCCACCCAGTACACACTGATAAATGGATTGTTGTTAGGAGTTAAAAGGGAAGCACCTTTGAAGTTTACTGGGGTCAATTCAAACTGTGGGAGCACTTGGGTATATTAAAGTCATAATTTTCAGTGACATGGTCCCACCCAGTCTCTCGTCTGATGCCTGTTCTATGCATGGAGGACTGACAAACAGAAAACACCCACACTGTTTCTTGAGCTTCAGCTCAGCTCTGTCACCTGCTCCTGACATGAATTTTTCTGCTGCTTGCCTGTCTTCTTGTTTACCTCTATGGACTGGACCTGAATAATCCTACTGTTCCCTGCTTGTGGGCGCTTTCTCAGCCTTTCACTTCACAGCTGAATTCTGGGTGTGGTTTCTCAACCCTTGCTCTAGCAGCTACTCGTAGCCCTCATCTGGTTGATTATTTTATCAATACAGATTCAGCCTACTTCTGAAAACTCTTTTCACCCTCTTTTACTGGTACTCATTCTCCAAACCATATGTATGTATGTATGTATGTATGCATGTATGCATGTATACATATGTATGAAGAAATATATATATACTTTGTACTGAATTGTATTGTATTTGTATAATAACTAATATTAGTGATTAAGATTGGAATAAAAGAACCTGCATATCCATTAGCTGGATTATCATGTCAGGTGGGATTATATGATTGATAAATTTCTGTCCTTAACTGATAAACCCTGTGAAGCTGTTATTCAATACATTCTGATATTGGAGAAACACACAAATACAGTATTTCTATGTTTCAGGCATTGGACACTCACTATCATTGTCTAATATGGTCTGGGGGTTGAGTTAAAGCTGTTTTAGTTTTGTATTGTTAAGGAGGAAATAATATCCACAGCATATTGTACATATTTTTCTTGAGGTAATCAAAGTTTTTCCAGTCTCCAAGTCTAAAAGTATTGTGTCATGTTGGGTGCTGAATAGAAGTCAAGGATTTGGGTAATTCACATTCTTCAAGCAGCTTCAAAGTAAACCAAATGTTATGCAGCTTTTGTTTGCCTTTATGTTTTAAAAGCTTTAAAAGTATCGCAGTTTGTGGCAGAGACATGGACTAGCAGATTAAAACACTAGACACACAAGCCTGAAAACCCATGTTTGCTCTCTGGAACCCATGGATACCAAGCATTTTTCTTTACACATTGTGTTAACTTTTCCTAGGGAGATCTGAACAAATGTCAACTAACCACAGAAAGACCAAACTACAATTATACCAAAGTCTGACTTGGTGAATGAATGTATTTCTTGGGCTGAAAGCATACAACTAGTGTTTGGAAGAAGCATGGATGACCCCATAACAGCTTCATCACTGCAGAGTCCCACCACATCATAGATGACATCCTCATGGGATCTGCATCATAGTGCTCTGCTTTGTTAATCTACTTTCTATAGAGTCTAGTTTCTCCCAAGATCATCTCAACTGTGATCTTGTGAGATGTAGAAATAATTGAAATCTCTAGTGAAGCTCTATGACCTTCTCTTCCTCCATCTACTCTGGAGTGTCAATGGCTCCCATACCATTTCCAGGGACCTGGCTACCAGTCTGTAGTCTCCATGGCTACCAAGAGCAAAGTCTAAGATGGCAGGCATCTTCTCATGCCTGAGAAAAATTAATCTACAATGCTGTATACATAATTTCAGCACTAATACATAGATATGAAAGACAAAAAAGAACAGTTTTTTCAGATGCTGTGGATCAGCTGGCATGAAGCACACTATAAAAGCGAAAATACAAGACATGGCTCTACCTGTATATGACACATAGTGGTAGCCTTCTGAAATGCTGATAACCTGCCTACTTTTCCTAGGAATTTACCCCATAGCTAACTCTTTAAAACAATATCAGTCATCTTTGCACTATACATAACGAGACTTATATAAGGAGACACAATGTAAGACATGTAACTAACTCTCCTTACAGAAGGAGATTTATTCGTGATCTTCTTTCAAATAAGATAGTTTCTTAGCAATTAATTGTTAAATGTCTTCTGACTTCTCTCTGGACTGAAGAGGACTCCTTATTTGAGAAGAAAACAGAAGAGTCAGTCAGAGTTACACAGTTTAGCCAGGTATGTGAGGCAAAGAGAAACCTTAGACCTAGCCTTATAAAGGGCAAGGTATAGTAAGGCAAGAAAAGTAGGCACTGAAAAATAATTTATAAGTCTGAAGAAGCTCCAGCATGCTCTTCTCCAGAAGCACTAGAATTTCTTAAGACAGTTTCTTCATTTTCACTGAGACAGCAGAATGTTCGCCCCATGCCCCATCCCTGTCATCTAGGTCATATAAAGCTGTCTTCTCTGCAAGCCATGGGTCAAAATTTGTATTCCCTTCCTTTGTCCCTTGTTATATCCTGAAAATAATACAACAGAGTGAGCAGAAAGAGCTAATATATTAAATATAGAGTTCTTTATCTTCCATATCAAACACCTCATAAGCTTTCTTAATACTGTTTTACTCCTACTTCAAAAAGCAAGGTGCTATGTAAAGTTCAGAATTAACATTCACCCTTAGTTATGATTAACTTTTCCTTTTATCCATAGAAGAAAAATAGACTCAACCTGGCAAATGCCCTTGACTTCTCTTTTATCCATCAATCAACCACTGATGAATGTTGTAGTTTATGACCTTCAAAGGCAGCCATCAGTCCAAATACACTTCTAGATGTGAACATGGAGAAATCTGAAAAAGATATATAGTTAGGGGGCCTTTGTAGAATCCCAATTTTCTCCATCTGAAAACAACTACATTGTACTTAAATGAAAAATATTAAAAAGTAAAATGTTTTACTGCATTTCAAAATGTATAATCAGTGTTTCTATCTGCTTTTCTTTCTTTAATATGTTATAAAAATCCAACTGACTACACAGAAAAGTTTATAGGATAGGTAAGTGGAAATCACAACCATAGCTAAGATTTTCCTTCCTCAAAGGCAGTTCTACAAAGAACTAAATGCTAGTCCAGAAAGCCTACCAGTAAAAGACTGTGGTCAGGAAGTTGCCAGATAATAATATTATAGCATAGCCTTCAGATTCTTGACTTGCATCTTGCCTCCCCTACACACTACAAGACCATGTGGTCTTGCACATTTGTGATTGTGATTGAGTCACAAGTACCAGATAAGCCTAGGATCTTATAAGTATTATCAGAACTTATAAAGTATCTTGGATGCTTTAACCAGTCTCTTCTAAGTCAAAAGATAAAAAGCCTGGTCATTTTTTCCTTTCACGTATCCATCTTTTCTGTAGTTTGCTTATTCATATAAAAAAAGCATAAATGAAAAATTCTTGGTTCTAACACCTTGAAGAGTTTATTGTATTTTATCTTCTAGTAGGAACAATGTATTTGTGAAATTTTCAACACCAGTGAACAAACAACCAACTGTGGAAGTGTCTCTACTATTAAAGCTATAGCATGGATTTACTGATATGCTAAACAGTTAAGGATGGAAGCACTTATAGATTCACTTATACAATTTTTAGACTTTCCTTTAAAATAATGCTTAAAGACAGAAGTATCAGAGAAAATAGGACTTGCCAGAATTTGGCAGTTATTAAGGTCATTGAGATTTTATGCACAAAAAACCAGTTTGTGGTCACATAGAAATACTATTGACTATTCTGTCTAATTTTGTTTATGTTTGAAAATATTCATAACAAAAAAAGTAATTGTATTCTATGGATCCCATGTCCACATCCTGGGTGTTTGTTCTTGTTTGTTTTTGTTTTCTATTTATATACAATTAGCATTCAGATGTTAAATCTCCAAATTTACTATACATTTCCATCATAAATTTTAGTCCAAGATACATAGGTGCTTATGCTGAATCACAACCATAATTCTAAGGAAGGTACATCTTCTAGCAGCACCAAACATACCATTCATTCTGAAACATGGTCTGTCAAGAGAAGATACCTATAGTTTCCATTGAAAATTATTTTTTGCAAAATTCTTAAAAATTTTCATACATGCATATGATAAACTATAATCATTTTGTGAGGACCAAGTAAAGAAATCATAAAAATAGCCATTCCATGATTTAGTGGGAAGCTTTTTTTGTTGGTAAGAAAGAGAGAGAGACAGAGTGAGAAACAGAGAGACAAAGAGCAGCTAGAGATATCTGGGAGTGTCCAGAGCAGACAGAAAAAAAGAAGCAGACTAGACATATTCAGAGCTAGGAAAGACAGAGAGTATCAAAGAACAGTAAGAGTAAGAATAATAGAGAATAGCAGACATGGCCATACACAGAGATCACAGCACACTATTAGGTATCTGGGAAGAGGGAAGCCTGTGAACTTCATCAGCCTGGAGGAAGCTAGAATTGTTGCTGGGAAGTTGGAGTGGAATCAGGAAGACAGCTAGGATAATAGTATGGGCTTTAAGGTGTATAGCAAGTATGGGATAATAGGAACTTAAAGATTCTGGGGGGAACCATTGGTTTTTGTTTGAAACCACAGATATATGCCAATGTAGAACCAGATATATTTTTCTGCCAGAGCAAGGTAAATGAATTCTTTTGGCAGATGGAAACATATTTCTCAAGTTCCCAAGGAGTTCTGGCTTTTATCTAACCACTAGAAATGCTCTGATAGTCCTGCTTTCATTTGAGCCAATACTGTCATTTCTGGACACATGAGTTTCCCCAAACCAAATAGTTGATTCCTCCTACTGTCCTCTTCTATCCTCCCACTCTTGTACCCCTGCTGATTCCCAAAAAAAATACCCCCTCACTCCTCTTATCTTGTGTGCAGTCCACTGAATTTAATTACAGTGGTAAGAGGTTACTTACTGGAATAAGGTCACCTTCCTAATGTCAACATTACAGGAGATAGAGACACCCATATTCCAGCTACTACTGACAGTCAAAAGTCCCTAGGAGAGAAGCAGAGTCTCATGGGGCCTCAGATTCTGAAACAGAAAAATTTGTGATCCTAGCCTCGAACTCTGCTAATATTATCAGTGACAAGGAAGTGATAAAATGTGCTACTGCCCTCCTTCATCAGAAGGCTGAGGAGATCTACAGGGATTGGAATTTGAGTGTTACTGGTTTTGGCAGAGGTTCAGCTCTTATGGTTTATTCTAATAAGCCTTCACTAACTCATAATGGTGAAGCACAGCTACATCATCATTTTACCCAAGCTTAGGATGTCTTCACTAAGTCATGATCAAAAGTGGCTGGGTAATGAAAAAAATCTGATGCTGTTTGCCATGAAATACAGTTGGAGTGTTTCAATTAACTGGCTAAGAAAATCTTTCTTATCTTCAAGAACAGGTGAGTACGGGAAGGATAAATCCCTTTGCACAAAGTTTACTCAGAGCTGATCTCTGTCTCCTTCTATTAAAGTTAATGGACCTGTAGTGTTCCTAGACTTAAGTTTTATGGTGAGATTAAAATCTGAATGTACCTCATATCCATTCTTCAGTAGAAGAACAGCATGAAAGTTCTAAGAGGACAATAGAAAAATAGACATCACTCAGGTGTGATCTGTGCCCATTTCTACACATAAAGTGATAAATGGAAGCCAAAGATACTTGAGAATATTACTGAAGCAAAACAGTACATTTCATCTCATCAGAATTTATATGCTTTAATTGTGAATGTCTTCACTAAGATTACTTGATACATAGCATGCAAATTTAAATTATAACTACACACTATTTTTTTAACAGAGATGTTTTGTTTTTTACAAAACCCTAGTGTTATAATTTATGTTGTTATTTTGTATGTCCTTTTACAAGTTGAACACAAATGTTATTTTTGAGAAAATATGGCAAATCATTATAGATTTCTCCACTGTTTGATAAATTAATTAGTGTGTGTGTGTGAGAGAGAGAAAGAGAGAGAGAGAGAGAGATACAGAATTCTCTTAATGACCCTCTATTGTACCCATAAAAGGAAAGATGGTTGTCAGTTTACCAAATTTTTAACAAAATAATGACAGAGATTACAATTGGAGAGTTTAGAAGTAAATGCTTTAAGTTAAGAGAGGGACTTTTGGCTGTCTATTGGAGAACTTTATACACAAGCAAAGCTTACAATATAGCCTCTCTATCTGTATGGCAGGAAAGCTGGGCATGGTAAGTTGATAATTTCAGTACTCAGTAAGCAGAAGCAGGAAAATGAGGAGCTCAAGGCTAGCCTGGGATACAGCAGAGAATTTAAAACAAAACAAGAAAACACAAAATTAGTGAAAGGGGAGAAGGAAAGAGAGAGGGGGAGAGAGAGAGAGAGAAAGAGAGAGAGAGAGAGAGGTGTGAATAGTTTTTCCTTTGACCTGTTCATTTTTTTTCTTCCACCATCTTTTATGTGTCTTCAGTAGTTCCTGGGTATCCTGAATTGCAATTCCCTGTAATTTCCCAAAACCTCCTTCAAAGGAGGATAGGTCTGCATTGGACATCTTAGTTTACTAATACTGTGCACATAACCTGAATATAACACAACTGGGGCTTAATGTCTAGGAAAAGGACTGAAATGGACTAAGTGTCACAGAAACTTTCATCTTCATTGATACCAAGAAGACTTGGACTTTAGTCTCATTCAAGCAACAGGATTTTTTCCCCATTCTTAAGGTCAGAGAATCCTCCTGCCCATGAACCTGGAAATGAGATTAATTCTCATGCCCACTTGTCTACTCCTGTAATATCTGCAGTATCAGGGTTAAAAGCCTGATCATGGACAAGAGGTGTTATGACTTCAAAGGGAGTTTGTGCCTCCTGGGTATTTAGTCAGTCATTGGCATCTCCTAACTCAGACGTGTTCAGTCTTTCCAATCGTAAACACGCCTTCTAATTCAGGTGTAAAGGTACCCCAAGAAATGATTCATAAATGGCTACAAAAGGTCGTTGTTCCCTGGCCAGCACAATGTTCCAATATATCCTAATTTATTAGCAAACTGTCCTTAGCTTGGAATTTCTCACAAGGAAACTGCCTTATTGTACAGGGTGTCCTTAAAGTTAGCAAAGGAGGTCAGGCACCATTGTTTACTGTAAACATAGAATTCTCAGGGCAGTCCCACAAAAGACAGAACTGTTTTACATACCAGAGAGTAATCAAAGGGCTTCCCTCACTTAAGGGCATTTTCAGGAACTGCTAGATTGGAACTTCCTAGTGCTTGCCTCCAGCAGACCTAGAGAATTAGCATGGGAATACCAAAATAGCCCCAGCAGGGAGGGTACCACTGCTCCATCCACTTCACACCTGGATACCTGCTCTTACTGACCTTGATGTGACTGTCACCTGCCTATGTGGCTTTTGTCATTCACCCTGTTTTCTGTATACCATTTAAGCCTGGTTTTCACTTTGTGCATGAACTTAGATGGACTAGGACTTAGATTCATTCATTCAGATTCAAGCTTCCAGCCTCATGCAGTCCACAAATCCCCCAACCCCACACTGAGAGTGCTTGGGCCCGGTGGTGGGAAGGGTGCAGCGCCTGTCTAGAAGAGGTGGCTGCTTCAGACCCAGTGTGTTTCAGGTGGCCTCATTATGTACCTCAACTGCTGAGCTACCAGATTTCTCATTTCTCTTTTGTAATGAGTGTAAAAGTTCGATGCCATTTTTAAGAAATACATTCATATCCTGTACTTCCATATGTCATCTCTGCCATCATTTCTTCGCCTATTCCTTGTCGACCTGACTAGGACCCCGTTTCTCCCGAGGGTTGAAGGAAGCCCAGACTGGTCAGCTCATGGCAATTAATGACTGTGGAAGATGCCAGAGGGAAACAATCCAGGTTTCTGAGGCCTGACCATCACTTAACAACAAGCACCCAGATGAAACCCACTACTTATCCAATGGTAAGAGAAGCTACATTTTGAAATGCAGAATTTTCTTTGCAATTCCACAAGACACCTCAGGCCAACTTTAGCCCATGTGATTCAACCCTACTGAACACTATTTCATTTGCAAACTGATCAACTTGTGATGCCTTATGATCCTTATGTATCTGTAATCTCAGAAATCAATTGGGCAAACCCAAGTGGGACACAACCCATATCATTATCTCACTTTAGAAGAACTGTGTTCAAAGTCTAAAGTCACTTAGCTCATGTTGGTATGCGATACAAAATGTACTTCAAGACAGCCAGGAGATATCATTTCTGTAGAAATTGATCCAGATGAGCTGTGAACATTGTCTCTGGGCAGGCAAAAAGAACACTGAGGTGAAAAATCTAACCTACAGTGTTCTAATTCTAGGACTTGTGGAGTATATGCAACACTCTAGCAAAAAACAAAGTTGAAAGGCATTAGATAAAGTCACATAAAATGACAATGTTCAAATTCAGATGTACAAACTAGACTCTGACACTAGGACAAATACTCCATGTTTGACCCTGAGAACTAGCAGAGAATAATGCACAGGATCTCTAAGGGTCATTCAGGTATGTGAATTACTGTTTCATGATGTTACTGCAAAATGTTATAGAGACATAGAGATGCTAGAGGCAAATGATTTTGGAGACGTGAGAAATGAACTTGTTGACACATATCTCTGCTTTTGTTGATATGAGTTTGAGGGTGTTCTTGTATATATATATATATATATATATA
>NW_022196912.1:61584700-61639068 GCF_008632895.1 Mastomys coucha
TATATATACATACATATATATATATGTTAATAGAATATGTGAATATTTCTCATCTGGTGAAGGCAAGGTAAAAGACATACAGGATGAAGAAAGCCCATCATAAACTATTCAATCTGCTCTGACTTGAAATTTTTCAAGATTTCTCTAGGTATGTTGGCAGGCAATATCCAAATCTACATCTTTAGGGGACCCTTCTCTCTCCTAAGTCCACTTCAAAAAGTGTAATTGTTGTTCATCCAGATGAGACCTGAGGCCAATGTCAGTGACTACCTTCAACTTCTCCTTACTGTAAATCTAGGAAGGTCCTTGACTGTTTGCTTCTTTCTCTCTGCCTGTGCTGAGAAACCTCCGTCTTCTGCAATTGCACAAACATCTCAGAAGTTGTGGTGCATATTTCTCAGGTCAAGCACTTGAAGTTTTCGCCTTCTAGGATGAACCTTCTCTGTAGGTACTATGTCCATGATATCCAGCACAGCCTGGAAGGTAGCCAAGTGAGGTTATTTTCATTGGGTCACCCAAAGAGAGGTAAGAGAAGGGCCAGGATGGTACTATTGCTCTCAGGATGTTAGTCTGTCTGCCAATGAGGGCTTCCTTACACAGTGGTGGAAAGAGTTCCATGAGTAGATACTGCAAAGCAGAGATGGTCAAGGATACTCCATATTGTTTTTGGTTATGACATAAACGTTTGTCATAATGGAGCTTCAGTTATAAGAGTCTGGGTCAGAGGACTGATACCAGGAAGCTGAATCCTAGAAGGACCAGTCAATAACTCCAGGCCTCTGGGTTCTGAGAGTCTTCTCTGAATCCATTCAAGCCATTACCTTAATTATTTCTTATTCAAATTATTTTGACTCATTGGCACAATTGTTTTGCACTGGCTTATCGGATGTTTATCAGAAAATTGAAGAAGACAGATGCTAGTATAAGGAGAATTATGAGTGATTATATATCTTATAATTATATCCTTACTATAAGAAAATTCTCCTAAGAGTGTCTTTTCCTTCTTCTACACAACCTTTATGAACAGAGAGGCTGAAATAGAAGCCATGACAATTCTGAGGGCAAGGCTACTGTAGAATTTTAAAGGAAGGGCTGAATTTTTTAACATCTCACAGGTATGTGCTGTGATACATCTGAGTTCTTTGTTTTGACTGCACTGCTTCAATATTTCTTTTAAAATCCTGATTCCCTTACTTCAGGTTTTGTCATAGGAAGTGAAAGACCTAATTTAGAAATTTGGAAAAAGCATGTTAATGGAAATGCATTAATGCATTAATGTATAACCTTTACTTAAAGAAGGCATAGGAAGTCTCTGTCACGAGCCAGGACGGTAGACTGGTCAGTTCCAGGAACAGGAAAGCGGTCAGCTATTAAGAAGATAACATTGCCCAGAATAAGGAACAGGACATCGGTCAGTCATTAAGAAGATAGCGTTGACCAAACCACATTCCTCTAGACAATGAGTGAGCAGAATAACTTCCTTGTGATCTGGCTCAACTAGGTAGTGGGTTCCTTTAGAATTTTCCATTGTTCTCTTGTTATGTTTCCTTGGTAACCCTTTCACCCCCCCTAGTGTGTGGTTTTTCTCTTTAAATACCACTTACTCCTCGTGCTCGCGGTCGAACTCCTCTGGCCAGCAAGGTCATGAGATTGACCCCGGTACCAGTATCCCCACTAAACCTCATGTGATTGCAGCCTGATCGGTCTCTCGTGAGTTATTGGGTGGTCGCATCATCCCGAGACTTGAGTGAGGGTCTCCCCAGATATGGGGGTCTTTCAGAAGTACTTCCTAATAGATCGATGCCCATGGTTCTCTCTCTTAGAGTCCACTTAAATTCTGTTTCTATCACTACAGTGAAATGTTACAACTACAATACAACCTACATCTACCAATGACTTTAACTCCAGTAAAGGTTAAATAATTGTGAAGATACATTTATTTCTGGAATTAAAATTTTCCAAAACATACTTTCTGTTCTCTCTCTCTCTCTCTCTCTCTCTCTCTCTCTCTCTCTTTCTCTCTGTGTGTGTGTGTGTGTGTTTGTGTGTGAGAGCATTTATGTGTGCATCTGAGTGTGTGTATATTCTTCCTTTCTTATTTCCTGCCTGCTTAGTTTCTTCCTTCCTGCCTGCCCACCTTCTTTCTTTTTGTTCCCCTTTCTCTTTTTCTTCTTTCCTTCTTTCTCTTCCTACCTTCCTTCCTTTCTTTCTTTCTTTCTTTCTTTCTCTCTTTCTTTTTCTTTCTTCACTCTTTCTCTTTACTCCTTTCTTCCTTTCTGTCTTTTCTTCATTCTTTTCTTCCTCCATTCTTCTTATTTTCTAGACAGTAGCCATTCTGACTGAGATAGAGTCACATTATAGTTTGGGTTTTGAATTTATAATATAATCACATCATTATCTCCTCCTTTCTCTCTCCAAAACCTTTCATTCCTACTCTCTTTAATATCTGTGGCCTTTTTATTTAATGGCTGCTGCTACTGCTGGTGTGTGTGTGTGTGTGTGTGTGTTTCTAAATATTTAGTATACGCTGCTCAATCTATGTTATGTTATGTGTATGTTTTCAGGGCTTACCACTTCTGATTAGTGTTTTCTTCCCTGGACAAACTATTTCTCCCTCTCTCAGCACATCTTGGTTGCCTCTAGTCTGTAGTGTAGAATTGAGGCATCTTCTGAGATTTTTTCAACTCATGCTAGCATTTCTACTTCTGTCATAACCCACAATACCCTGCATTGACTTACAACATGTTCCACATAAGGAAAATCATGATAACTTACCAGGACTAGTGAAGTCTTAGTGTTCGAAAGAGAATACACAACCCCACTTTGCTAAATCAGCATAATCTTAACCACATTCTAAATATTTGTCATTATATTCACTGGTAAAATGACTTTCATTTCTTTAGTGGGTAATCCAGTAACAAATACAAGTGCTAGAAATCCTATCCCTTCTTCCTTTGAGAAACCCACGATTGTGTGAGTGCCTGTGACTCCCAGAGCTGTATTCAAGCCCAGGAAGAAAAAGTGCCTACAGAGTGGATATATATATCCAAAACTGCCTGGACACGTCCTGCTGTATTTACTTCTCATCACTGGACTATCTGCTAATATTTCTAGTTGGTTGTAGTTGGAGTTCAACCATGAGATTGGATGACTCTATGTTGAGTTAGATTTTCTGTGATGTGTTTAACTTTGGCTAGGGTTTATTTCCTTTGAAACTTTTCAGTTGGCCATACATTTGAAGGCCCACAAGCATGATGTGGAGAGATTGGAAAGAAAGAAAAGCAGAGTGCTTTAAGCACTAAGAGAGAGAAATGGAGATGGGGGTATGTTGTGGGGAGAGGAAAAGCGTGATGTGATTAGCCTGAAGTGCCACCTAAGAACATTCTGAAGTCCTATGCTGCCATTAAGGGCATATCCATGTCTGTGGCCTATATACCATGAATGGCCATGTCCTCACCTGGGCTGCTGTCTGGAGCCATGTTGATATCCAAGGGATGAGCAGGGGTGGCCCCATCCCTCACTGTTTGTAGCACTCAGGACAGCAGGCCCTATACCTCATTTCAGCAGCACTGTAGATCTACCCCTGGTGGCATAGCTGGAGGGAATGATATTGGAAGATCTGACCCTGTCCCTTGACAGCTACAGCATTGAGTGAGCTAGCCAAGGCAGTGTTAGAAGTCTTGCCCTTGTAATGAAGATGTGAGAGGGTTGTCAGCCTGACCAACTCAGCTAGCATTTAGTCTCAGATTTAGGGCTATAAGTTGGTCCATCCCAACATCTACCTCATCAATGAATTCTGGAGCATGGGCTGGTCCTGTGGATTCAAAGCTGCAGGATCTCCACAACACAGGACAACAAAAAGATATCCTAGAGGACTCCTGGTAAGGATCCAATATTGAGAGTATAGTAAAATTCAGAAGTCTCAAACAAGATTGATAACTCATTACAATGAACATTTGCAAGTAAAGATATGTGGACAAAGTGGTACACTGCTGTGTGATATACTACACCTTCCATGATAAGATTTTTTTAAATTATTAATACTATTATTATTATTGTAGAGCAGAGGCCCAATATGAAGGGATGGCAAGATGAATGGAATCAGGGCGCATGGTGATGTGAAATTCATAAACAATACAAAGTTAAAAATAAAACATAGATTGAGCTTTGTTAGTAACTAATATTAATACAAAGTTAATGTTTGATACCTACAACAACATAATTGATATTTCAGAGAGGTGAATGCACAACAAAGTTCAATAAATTACCCCAAAATTACAAAATAGGTAAATAGCAGCTGTGATTGAAATGTTGTAGTTCTAGTGCCCCCAAATCTAAGCTTATCTTTTTCATTAAGTTTGTTCTTTGCAAGTACATTGTGTATATATAATATACTTTGATTATTTCACCCCACACTTTCCTTTACCTCCTTTACATCCTGCAAATCCCCTCTGCTCTGTATGTCCCTTTCCCACTTCAGTGTGTGTGTGTGTGTGTGTGTGTGTGTGTGTGTGTGTGTGCGCGCGCGTGCGCGTGTGTGCATGCATGTGTCCATGTGCATGTGCATGTGTGTGTGTTTGGTCCTATGGCCTACTGAATTTAACCAGAGTCATCTCTGTGACCATTGTCGCTTGGAGCCTGATGGTCTCACCAGTTGATATACATTAACTATCTCTCACTCAGAATCCATCAGTATCCAATTGTTAATCAGGGAGGGATGAAGCCACACAAGCTCCTCTCCCATTATGACTGTTAACAGATCCTAAATCTTAAGCTGTTAAATGACTATGTTTATACTTCCTCTCGTAGGTGTAGAACATGGGCTCGTGGTCATTATGGTGGCAGTCTTGAGTTCTGGTTTTCTCCGGTTTGAGGGAAACAGATCCAGCTGACAAAGTGAAGCATCTTCTTCATTGGTGTGAATTGTTTGTTCCTCTACACCAGTCTGTCCTGGTGGTAGCTCATATATTAATGTATTATACTTTGTTTCCATGAATGTAGCCAACATGGTGATTATGTCATGGCTATCATCTATTCTGCATGCTAAATCTATTCAGTTCTGTTGTGTTTTAAGAAGCCCATACATATTCTTTCTTGAGTCCTACTTTACTTTTGCAAACTAGAAATTTCTGTCTCCTCTGTATTTCTATACTACTACACAGACATCTTTTCAAGCACATTTAGTATATTTGCTAGTAAACTTTCAAATAGTAGGAGGAAAAGCAGTTATTAGCAGGTAGTTTTCATTTTTAACAATTCCCTTCCTTGCTTGCTTTTTTTTTTTCTTTACGGTTAATAGAAATGCCAACTTACAACATATGCTCTTCATATCCTGCACATTAACCTAGGATGATTTCTATCAAAAACCATGTTTTGTACCTTTATTATTAGTAATGCTTTGAATCTATTATAACTGTGATCCCTAATTACAGAGCAAGTGGGGGCATGTTAAAGGAGAGTAGTGATTGTGCATGTGGAGCAGATAGAGTGAAAAGCAAACAAGGAGGAGATAGTCTTTATCCTGACCAACAGTTGAGCTGGATTGTTTCTCCCTTTAGATGACTGCTGAGTAGTACTGTGAATGGCAACTTTGAGCTTTGGATCTTTGTGAGGTCTATTGTAGAATGCTTTTTACCATCAAGCACTGAGAATGGCCCTCCCTCCTGGAATGCATCAGTCTAGAAGCACTCAGAGCTTTTAGCTTGTTAGTGTAAATCAACTTTTATAGCTTGTGTTTGAGAGGGAAGGACAGCAAAATCGCACATCCATACATTACTTTGGCTATTTGTAAAAGGTTAAAAAAGAAGAATGGAGCAGAAGACAGCCATATTTTGTGAAGGCTTAAGAAATTACTTTGAAACACACATATACACACACAGACAACCCTGCCAGCTGCTAGTGGTGTCAGAAAAACTGAGCGTCAGCTAAGCGATTTACTGTCAACATGGGATGATGTTTGACATGTACCACTTTAATGTTTTCCCATTTCTTGCATGAAATTTGTGGAAGTTTTAAAGCTGTTTGACACAAGAAGCCTGCCTGCTGCTCTGGCCATGGGAACCCTGCAGACAGGAAGTGGCAAGGGGCGGTAAAGAATGGCCAATAAATTGGGAGTTGAGAAGCAAGAGTGATGAGTGAGGCAAGTTGTTGATATTGGAAACTTTGATTTGAGAGCTTATAAAGGTGACTGTCACATTCAGTCATCTGGATTCTGAAAGAGGTGAGTGCAAGGATTACAGATGATAGCTTTTAGTGAAGGGCAGAATCTTTTAAATCTTTTATGGCTGAAATCTCAAGGCAAAGTCAGAACTAGATCAGAAGATAATCAATACTCTGCAGCTGACATGGATGCTTGGAACATTCTTAGTCAGATACTTAAGTTATGTAATGGCTTTGGAAAACACCATCGTGTAAAACTAATAAGGGGGTGGATCCAGATAATAATAGATGAGCATTATTATTGTTGTCAATTTTTTGTTTGTTTGCTTGGAGACAAGTTTCTCTATTTGGCTCTGGCTATTCTGGAACTCACTCAGTAGATCAGACTAGCCTCAAACTCAGAGATCTGCCTGCCTCTACCTCCAAAGTGCTGAGATTAAAGGCATGTACCACCCCACCCACCTAGCTGATTATCATTTTTAAAAATGACAAATCATGTGGGCTTTAAGCATCTCATTTGTAGTTCCAATGGTACCTTATATGTTATGACAAGTCTGATGCGTGTATACTCCAAACTCTCCTTGAGCAAACTTGTATCCACATGCTATCTTTATATAACTTGGAGAAACAAAATCATTGAAAGATAGATAGCAAATATTCCTTCTTCTTGTCTCAGATTATGATGATAGCTTCCTGCAGCTGTGGTTGGAAAATGGGCAAGTGAAATTCCTAAAGTTGAGTCTTTAAGAGACATTCAGTAAATATAATTTTTAATTAAAGCTACTAAATCTGAACAAAAATAAAAGAACCTTC
Organism: Mastomys coucha; assembly: GCF_008632895.1. NCBI lineage: Eukaryota > Metazoa > Chordata > Mammalia > Rodentia > Muridae > Mastomys > Mastomys coucha. The sequence goes on from NW_022196912.1 coordinate 61,591,673, forward strand.
TTAATTTTTTATCTGAAAGTAATTGTACATACATGAGGTATTAGATTGAAAATACTTTGCTTAAAATGTATAAAGCCTTCACCACATTTTAGGAAAAGTTTTCTGTGTAAGTGCTTCCTAAAGCATCCTATATTGTACTAGAAATTTCCTGTTTGTCCTCAAAAATCCAAGTCTTATATCTGCCCTGCCTCTACTTTCATGATATTGCAATATACCTAAGTGATAAAATCTGAATATCACCATTTTCCTCCACAAAAATTGACATCTTTCTATATCTGCCTCCATCATTATCCCATCTGCTGTTATTAAAATCCATCATTTCTATAATTAAAAATTTGTATCTGTTAATTTATTGTGAGTGTACATATAAATATGTGTGCACATATATACAATATATGTGGAGCTCATGAGGACACCTGACTGTCATCTCTGTCTACCAGGTAGATTCTAGGTATCAAACTGAGTGACCAGAATTGGCAACAAACACACATCCCTTCTGAGCCATGTTTTGATCCATGCTCTGGTTGGTCTCCTCTGTTTAACTGAACAAATTGTCTCCCACCTTTCTTCTACCAAGCATGCTTTACCAAGAATGGCTCTAAGGGAACCATAGCTCTCCAGATGGATGCCACCTCCAGATATTTACAAGACAAGTTCATAATTGCTGTCTCTACTTCTCAAGTTGCATTTTCCCCTCACTCTACATCCATCTTAGATATTCTACCACTGTCCCTTGTGTGAAGCTGCTGAGCTTGAGTTTTCCATGAGGTCCCAGCTTTTAGATGGAAAGCTTCTCTTCTGTTCTAATTGCGCATGTTGCTCATTTATGATGCTGGGATAGACTATCACATTCTTGAAATGTCATATTTCTTATCTTCCAGAATGCTTACTCTCTCCTAGCTTTTCTCTTGCTTTAACCACCCCCACACAAGGAATTTTTTTTATATTCTCTTGTCTTGATTGTCTTTCCAAATTTGATCCTAGGCTTTTTACATTTCTCACAATAGCCATTTTATTTTGTTTCATTTATTTTTGTTTTTTTTTTTAATCAAAAATCTCATCTATTCCTGCCTGTAACTTTAAATATCCTCAGCTCCAAAGTGAAAATCACTCTTAAAAACTGACATTGGTAGTTGGAAAAAAACACACTCATCTCCATCTAAATAGGACAAAAGAAATTTCACAGTTTACACCTAATACAATCTACAAGGCTTTCTGAAGACATCACCTCATAAACCAGTCTGATCTTTAAACACCAACTGGGACAGAGGCATATGGTCACAATTTCACCTTCAGCAGCCTGAGACATTCCCTTAATCTTTTAGAGACCTGGGCTTAGGCAAACCCAGGATCCAACGCTTCTGCACAGTGAGGATTTTTACAAGTCAGTATTAATCAAAACTGGGTTTTATTGATCACATTTTCATATAGACTTTCTCATAAGAAGGTTAACAAAAAGAAGTGCTCAGAAGAACAGAAATACCCCAGAACATGCATGTGGACCTCCATCATTTCCTTAACAATGAACATATATTCTTTCTTCTCTGACCCCACCCCCAGTGAATCGCAAATATTTACTCCTCCAACCTTCCTTCCCCCAATGCATCCCATTATCTCAGCCTGAAACAACAGCAAAAATTCTCCAGGGAACAAGTCAAGGAAACAAGTAAACCAAATAAAGACCTTCACCACTTCCCCGTCTTGTCCAAGTCCAATCTCTAAGTCTTTAGTTATTCAACAGAATATTTGCTTCAGCTTTCCATTCTCTCTCCTGCCCACATCTCCTATGGATTCAAACAACCTTGTCCTCCTAACAATTCCTTGCTTCATCCCAGCCCCCAAATCAAGCAGGAACATCCTGAGAAGCCACTCTTGCCAGGGAATCAAGTAGGCTGACTAGGGATTCTCCCCTCTTTTCCTATCCTTCTAGATCCAATTCTCCTGTCTTATCTTCAGCTCTTTAGCAGATCTTCTGCTCTCTAGTCTCATTCCAAGAAAACTAAATAATCGAGCCCTTGTGGAAAATTCTGTTCTTCTTTCTCCTATGAACCCCTTTAGACACTTAGCCTATGCCCACTCCTAAATTAGCCCTCAATACATGGAAACATATTTTACCTGGAACCCCACCATGGACTCTGAAACATTTCTACCAGGCAACACACAACTGTCATACTACTATGATCCAAAAGAAAAAAAAAAAGCCAAGAGGCAAAACACTTATCTAAAAAAGACAAAACCAAATGTCAACAAATGACCTATAATCATACCAATCCCATAAGCCTAGATGCCAGTATTAAAGGGTCTAGCCTAACATTGTAAACTCCATTTTGTAAACAGACTCCATGTTATGCTGAACTTGTCCTCAGATTAAACTCAGGAACTGAAAAAAACAAAACAAAACAAAAAACACGTGTTTCAGAAATCAAGACACCCCCTAGCAACAGCCACAACTTTCTTAATAATAGCTACTCCACCCTTAGTGACAGCCAATTAGCTCATTAGGAGGAAAACACCTAACATTCACGATATCTCAAAATAGATACCTCAAGATAGCCACAATTGCACATAATAACCTAAAATCATTGCTAACCAATAAAGATGTGCCAAGCTGTAATTTCTTAAATGTTAACCAATCATGTAACTGACAAGTTGGAAAACCCCTCACCCTGCTGAAACCATGATAAAAAGACAAGATTTTACTAGCTCTGGACCTTCTGCACCCATTCACTGCATTAGAAAATTTGAAGGATCTAAGCTTGAGATTGAATACAGACTCTTTGCTTTTGTATACAAGTTAGAATTCTTCTGGTCTCTGGTGGTCTGTGGGGATCCAGTGATCCAATATGGGCATAATGAACATGAAAACAAAATTTGTAACAGCCAGGGAAGTATGTATCCACTTAAAGCCCAGCAAATCTACCATGGCATGCTCTGAATAATCAAACATTACTGAAGCATAGCACAAGACCTCATATCAGCCTGTATAAAGATGATTGACATTCTTAAAAACAAAATGAATAAAGCCCTTAAAGAAAGCCAAGAAAACACAGACAGTGGGAAGAAATTGGTAATGTTCTTCAAGACTGTAAAAAGAAAGAAGAATTAATAATGAAAACTTCAACTGAGGAATTCTGGAAATCAAAAGTTTAGGAGATAGAAAATAGGATCTTAGGCAATAAAAGATAGAAGAAGTCCATATACATGCAAAGAAAACTGTTAAATATAAATACAACCACACATACACACACACACACACACACACACACACACACACACACACACACAAACACACATCCAGAAAATCTGGGGGACAATAAAAAGACCAAATTAAACATCTCCCAATCAAAAAAAGTCCAGGATCAGATAGTTTTAATGCAGAATTCTATCAGACCTTCCAAGAAGACCTAATACCAATACTCTTCAAACTATTCCACAAAATAGAAACAGAAGGAACACTATCCAATTCATTCTATGAAGCCACAATTATGCTTATACCTAAACTAAACAAAAACCGAACAATAAAAGAGAAATTCAGACAAATTTCCCTTTGAATATCAATGCAAAAATAGTCAATAAAATTCTCAAAAAACAAATCAAAAACACATCAAAATGATCTTTCAACATAATCAAGTAGGCTTCATCCCAGGGATATAGGGATGGTTCAATATATGGAAATCCATCAACATAATCCACTATAAAAGTAAACTCAAAGGAGAAAACCACACTGTCATCTAATTAGATGCTGAGAAAGCATTTTACAAAATTCAACACCCCTTCATGGTAAAAGTCTTGGAATGATCAGGAATTTAAGGACCATACCTAAACATAGTAAAAGCAATATACAGCGAACCAGTAGCCAACATCAAACTAAATGGAAGGAAACTTGAAGCAATCCCAATAAAATCAGGAACTAGACAAGGCTGCCCACTCTCTCCCTACATATTCTTGTTATTTTATCATAAAACCAAAATGAATATTATGTCTTTATCAGCAACCTTTCCATAGAATGTTTAAAGTGTCATAATGTTAATTGTGCTGCAATTCTTGTTTTTCATCTGGAAAAGGAAGGTTCTGAACTGACTCTAGGATGAGGGGCAGCGTCTTTGTGTCCCCATACTTTCCCCTGTTTGTCTTCTCAGTGATCCATACATGCCTCAGATCCATTTGGCCAGTGAAAGTGTAGCTACTGGGAAAATAATGGCAAGTCTAGTATGGGGTTAACCAATCAGTTGTGATTGAGTTTGAATCCCATACCATAGGAGAAAATCCATTCCAAGTACTGAAAATATGTTCAAAATCATGTGGCAGGCACTAGCAGAGCAATTACTGCTGTTATTTTTCTAACTGGACTTGATATATTCATCAAACAACCTTTCAAATACATTTGTTTATGGTGACAGATTAGTGTTACTTCTAGCTTTGATTAATTAGGATATGAGAGGAACCCTTCAGGTTTCCAGGTAGGGAAGCAAATCTGTGAATAGATGAGAATGAAAACTTGATTCAGTTTGGCTTCATTAACCTGGATCTGACTTCAGGGTATTTAATGTTAGGCAGTTCATTGTCAGCATATTTTAAACACAGTACAATTTTGGGAAAAAAGTTTCCAGGCAACAATTATTACCATTCCAGGTTTCCAGGCAACAGTCATTCCAATTCCAGGTGCACAATAGAGCTTAAAATGTGACTACTTAGAAACTCCTTTACAAAGTACATGTGAGTTCTATAGCTCAGGGGCCTAGAATCTAGTATGGTCTCTGAGTGCTATGGAAGTAGAAAAACTGAGTAATATAACTATTTACCATATCTTTATGAGAGAAACATGCATTACTTGAACAATAACCAGGAATCAGCCCTTGATGAACTGATTTGAAAAGTCATTAGGAATATGCAATTTTTTTGAGTTCCCTATGAGTCAGCGTCTGGAAGACAGTACAGAAAGGAAATTGGGCATGTGGGTAGCCAACATTTGATGCTCAGTTCTAGGACACACAGGACAGTGTGCATGGGAGAATTATGAAACATGTTTGACTCAGAGCAGACTTTGGTATCAGGACTTTGGAATCAGCTGTAGTAGTTTTCTGAGACCCTTAATTATGTAGGTATAATCATAACAAGGTAATAGGTGCTTAACAAGCATCAACAACTAATGATCTGCATGTACCAAGGGTTTCTAAGAAGAAACAACAGTCACAGAGAAAAGCAGGCCAAAGAAGACAAAAGAGTTTGTCTATACAATTGGAAGGCAAATGTAGCAAGAAGCTGGGCCTCAAATTCTAAAGAAAAAAAATTACCTGAAAGCCAAATGCCGTACTATTGAAACTTTATAATACTTTTCAATCTGAGCAGTAGCTAATTGAAGATATGGATGATAAACCAAAGAAATAAATAGGACATAGTACTACCAGAGGACTCAGCTATACTACTCCTGGGCATATACCCAGAAGATGCTTCAACATGTAATAAGGACACATGCTCCACTATGTTCTTATTTATAATAGCCAGAAACTGGAAACAACCTAGATGTCCCTCAACAGAGGAATGGATACAGAAATTGTGGTACATCTACACAATGGAGTATTACTCAGCTATTAAAAACAATGAATTTATGAAATTCTTAGGGAAATGGATGGATCTGGAGAATATCATCCTGAGTGAGGTAACCCAATCACAAAAGAACATACATAGTATGCGCTCACTGATAAGTGGATATTAGCCCAGAAGATCGGAATACACAAAGTATAATCCACAAACCACAAGAAACGCAAAAAGAAGGAAGACCATAATGTGGATACTTTATTGCTTCTTAAAAGGGGGAAGAAAATACCCATGAAAGGAGTTGCAGAGACAAATATAGAGCAGAGAATGAAGGAAGAACAATCCAGAGACTGCTCCACCTGGGAATCCTTCCCATATTCAATCATCAAACCCAGACACTATTGTGGATGCTGGCAAGTGCTGGCTGACAGGAGCCTGATACAGCTGTCTCCTGAGAAGCTCTGACAGTACCTGACTAATACAGAACTAGAGGCTCTCAGCCATCCATTGGACTGAGTACAGGGTCGCCAATGAAGGAGCTAGAGAAAGGACCCAAGGAGCTGAAGGGTTTGCAGCACTTTAGGACGAACAACAATATGAACTAACTGATACCCTCAGAGCTCCCACAGACTAAACCACCAACCAAAGAGTACACATGGTGGGACTCATGGCTCCAGCAGCATATGTAGCAGAGGATGGCCAAGTTGGTCATCAATGGGAGGAGTGGCCTTGACTCTGTGAAGGTTCTACACCCCAGTGTAGGGGAATGCCAGGGCCAGGAAGCAGGAGAGGGTAGGTTGGTGAGTAGGGGGAGGGGGGAGGGAACAGGGGGTTTTTGTTTTTTATTTTATTTTATTTTATTTTTTCTTTTTTTCTGAGGGGAAACTGGGAAAGGAGATATCATATGACATGTAAGTAAAGAAAATATCAAATAAAAAATCAATTTCAGGGGTAGACTTAGCAGGCTAGAGCATGTCCTTGTGCCTATGAGAGACCAAGTAACACATGCAACCACCACTCAGGCCACCATAGATTGTGTAATGCACATAGTCCCCAAAGAAGACTGCCAAGATAAGGTGACCAGATGTCTCATGGAACATTTCTGTGCACTATGAAGGATTCGATAGGGGAAGTATCTCCTCCTATGTGTGCAGCTGTACCCAGTATTACTCTTTGATGAAACAATTGGTGGAAGTGGTAGTTTCTAAAAAATGATAGCTTAAAAAAACACAAAATGAGAAGTTTTAGATACATTTGTCTGGGGGGCCCCAACATTGGGGCAGATTTGTATCTTTGTACAATGGCAAAGAAGAAGGCTGAAAAGGTATTAATATGCATAGGAACAAATTTAAAATAGCCAAAGAGATTTTTTTGTGTTATATCTATCGGTAAAAGTCATTAGGATGAATACTATAGGAGTTAGCTTCCTTTTGGATGATGAGACTTAACAACTGTCAACTGGGACACAACCAAGTAATTTGTTTAGCTTGCATCTCTGATAATTGAAATTGCTTTTGTAAAGCTTTAGCTCCTTGATGAAAGAAGAAATTGAAGGAGACATAACTATGTGACTAGCATTACAGCAGTTTTCCATGAGAGGGACCAAGTCATTCTGTATGGCTCTCAGTGTGAATATAATCTTCCTAGAGGATAAGTTTTTCTATGTACAAATCTTTGAACAGAGGTAAATACTAGTAATAAGAAGGAATCAGAAATACGAGTCAAGGTGGCTCGAAACAAGAGTATGGGAATGACTTGTACCACTCAGTGAAAACCAGTTAACAAACTGAAGGGTTGATCAGAAAATTGTCTGAAAGCAGAATGAGCAAGTACAAATTTTGTCTGCTGGCTAATGGTTGTCACAGAGGTTACCAGAAAATGGCATGTATTGGTATCTTGGTTGTGTATAATGGCTCCTTTACTTGATTTGTTAACTTCATCTGAAACAAACGGTTTATTGAATTAGAAATGGGATGTATGGATATGGAATTCTAAATAGAATCTTTATAGGAGATGAGTGAGATAAATAAGTACACTCACACACATATACAAAGGAAAAACAACTAACAAGAAGTATCTGTCATTCTCTTGAGGTCTATAAAAGAAAGTTAATCTCTGGAAGGATAAATAAGTAAGGATTTGGTTTGGTAAATTGGATGGTTCTGGTTTATTCCTGCCTAATAAGATTAATTTTTTCTTGGTTTGAAGTAAAAATAACAGTTGCTATAAAGGGAAAACATTATTGAAAACAATACAATTATATTTGAAATTTTAATAATTGAAAATAACATGCTTTCAAAAACTAATAAACAGAGGAGTTACTCTAAGCAGCTATGAGAATGTTGTCCTTGTCCTAAAGCTCGGACTCCTGGCTACACTATCACTGCTATGATGTAAAAGGAGTTAGAGTGAGAGATAACTTTATGTCAGGGTTCCTGTAAGACAGGTAAAAGGTGAGAAAGAGCAGCACTGGGAGTTCCCAAGAGAGGCCAAAGCCTACTGGTATTTTCTAAAATCTGTTGAAGAAAATCTAGTCTTACCATTTTTTGGATCAGACAATTTTAATCTATGAGATTTAATGAAAGAATGGATGGCAATCTATGAAAGATAAGAGCATGGAACACTTATATTTGAATTTTTTGTATGGGGAAAGCTACAAATTAAAGTCTTATGGTGAATGTTATAAGTGTTTAAAAACAATTAGTTTCATATGTTTAATAGAAGAGACTAAGCAGATATCATTCATATAATGAAATAAATAAGTAGTAGGACATTTTTGTTTACCAGAGTGCCCTATTTTGTTTACCCAACATAGACAAGAGATGAAGCTATTGATTATACTCTGGAGTGGCATTTCCACACAAAGTGAAATTTAGGTACTTCATTATTAAGAAAAGGCACTGAAAAAATTCATCTTATCATCAGTGTGTAAATGGATGGCGAAAAATAATCGTTTTAAATGTATAACAATAACATGGCAGTTTTGAAGTACTATAGTCTTCTCCAGGTTTGGAAACTGCAAAACACAATAGCAACCTGATAATGAAAAGGTGCTTATTATTGTAATGGTGTCATGACAAACATAGGGACATCCACACAGATTTCTGATGGAATTTTAGGCCATGTCATAAGAGTTCATTCCTTGTATTTAGTCTTGATCAAAAACCCATGTCTGAGGAAGTCATGGGCACAGGGGTGAAGCTGTTACATTTATTTTGCTATATGGGCATGTTATTAACTTCATTTTAATATTTATTTATATTACATCCATATAGTACTGTTGTCTGTAGCCTTGATTAAATTAACTTCTCTTTGCAGCAAATGAAGTTAATGAAAAGATTCATGACTGGGGAAGGTTCAGAAGACAAGTGAAGACTAGGGACCCATATTAACCATGGATCAGGAAACATCCTGGAAGAAGGGATGTATTAGAGCTTCACAACTCTAATACATCCTGGAAGAAGGGATTAGTATGGTTCTCATGAACTTTTGGACAGCTTCACTCTCCTCCCTAAACAAGCAGCCCTGTTTAAACTCAGTGGGATGCAAAGCACAGAGAGAAAAGAAACAAAACATTAGAAGTGATGAGGGCCTAGTGGGAAGATGTTGAGAGGGACTGGAAGATATGTGCGACCAGAATGTCTTCTATACAAGCATGAAATTATCTGAGGATAAATTAGTGAGAAAAAGAAAGGCAATGAGAACATTTTCTAGAAAAATGTATGATGATGTAAGTTATTTGCCCCATTGCTTGCTTCACAGAATGAAGAAAAGAATGGTCAGCATTTCTCTTGTCTTTTAGACTATAATTCCTGCATTTAGAAAACCCTGACACCTTATAAATCCATTGTCTTTTAAATCCATTTGATAAGCTTAATTTATCAAAATAATCATTCAATTGCCTTTCTTAAAATAAGCCTAAATTCTCCATGTGATTTTAGCTTTGAGAAAAGTTTAAGCATTGTATTACACTTATTTTTCAAAGTAGCCCTCGCTGAGATGAATTTTTTACTTGGCTCAGTTTTAAGAGCTCATCAAATGTTAAACATGACAATGAAAGTATTGCAAATTCTACCATTTTCCTTTCCCGGGCAGGTGAATTATTTATACTATGCATTTACTGGAGATAGATAGTCTACGAGTGACTACGTAGTGTCATACATCTCTCAGACAAGTTAACAATCAGTCTCTTTGGGCAACAGAAAATTACCAAACATTATCAGATGTTAGAAGTATCTCCTATGAAATAAACAGGTAAAAATTCTTAGGTATAGTTTAGACATCAGTGTGTGATACTTATTACCTGTAACAGCTTGACACTGAAGGCTCGAAGGTAGGGAAAGAAAGGTATCATTGGCTTAATCAAAATCCGGGGTGGGGGTGCCTCATAGAAATTGAGATAAGCTGCCACACCTTTGCCCTTTTCACTTGTATTTCTGATGATCAGAAATCTGTATTGATACATCTTTACTCCTTTCATTAAATCAGAACTTTCTCTTATTGTGATTTTAGTGGTCAAAAGATTTGCTCGTTTGTACTGGACACTCAGTCAATATGACCTGGCTTGTGACAGAAAAGTGATTTCATCTGATCCCCATTTCTAAAAATTACACTTTGATATAAAACCTGGCTTAAATTGCTTTAGTTTTAACAAACATCTTCCTTAGTCAGTATATGTATATGAGATAACCATAATTCTTTGTCAGAAAACAATGGATGCCTTGCTTAGTGAGTGAGGCAGAGAATCATCATAGATGCAAGCAAGGGCGTATGCCTGCTGTAATGCACATTTCCCTTCATTACCACCTTCAGCTTCTCACTGGGACTAGATTCAGCACTGTTGCTAGCTGTGAAATAATTGCTCCCCACTGTTTCTCACTTCCAGTCTTATTGTAACAAGGTTTGTTCTTCCAACCATATTGACAATCGCCTTATACATATGATGCAACCTGACCAATAAATTGTGAACAAGTATAATATGTGTCTATATATGAGAAATATAAAAAACCTGCACATGATTCAACCTGCTATTTTTCTTCTATAGTAAGACCCAGTATGGATGACAAGACTTATTCACTCAACCTAAAAATGCAAATGAATATAGGAAAAAATTGAAACCCATCTTCAAAAAAGTGTGTAATATATAACCATAATCAATATTTGTTGTTAAATCAATAATGATTATGATTGTTTCTTGTTACTAAAGCAAAGTTTTTGTGAGCTCACTGATGTAAGCTATGTTTGCGCTACCCACTTTCATATCCTCAAACCCTGCAGAATGTGTAGTGCAACCTGCTGGAAGAACAAAGAGTCAAAAGAAGAGGCACTGCGGTGCATTTGTTTAATTATCATTTTATTCATTTAGTAGCCACCATGATATCATGTATTCAGGTCACTATGACAAACTGCAGATCTATTTTCAGGGTAAGCTGTGCTACCGGGGCATGCTAGTAGCAATTTTAGTACTTAGAGACTTGAGATATTAAAGTTTTAAGTATAGCAGAATGTTCAAGTGCATAAGTTGTCAGTACTGCTGAATAAAGATTGCAGTTCTTGCAGATTAAATGGTAATCTCTATCTCTTTTTTTTCTCCCTGGGGAGCTTTGATAAAAATAAATGATTTGTACTGCTTATGCTTATCAGGCATGACCACACACTTCCTCCTCCTGCAGGGGGGTTATATTCATTTTACCCTTAATTAGTTCTGTGATTAATTTAGGTAAAGTTCTGTAGGATCTTTATTTTTCCTCAATTTGAATAGCTAAATGATTAGCATTTTACAGTCTGCCATGAGCAGTCTCCAGAGGAAGTGTTTTGTCCGTGACCTTTCACATCCCTCACAGTGAATGCTGGTCTTTGCTGATTTTACATATATGCCTGTGGGGAAGAATTATGTACTCCTCATATGATGCACAAGCTTTAGTGTGGGCTTAAGCAGGAAAAGATAAGGAAGAAATCTGACATCATGCAATGAAGTTCATTTACATGTATAAATGTACGTGAACATGCCTTGGGGGATCTGCATCTTTGATCATTGTAGGCTTTATTTGTTGCTAGAGTTTGGTCCTCTTGGACACTTGATATTCCCAATCATCCATCAACAGGATGAAATTTTTGTTCTCTTCTAATGTCATTAAAATCAAGCCAGGCTCTTCAGAGAGATAAAGTCTACTGTTTGGCTGTCTCTAACAGCTGGATCAGGACCAGTGTTAAACACAAGGAGACCTTTCTCTCCACTTCTTTTCATCTTCAACAGAACTTCGAAGAAATGAACGTTAGTCAGAGCCTATAAAGAGTGATGGTCTTCTCCAGCTTTGTAGTAATAGGAGTTTCTATCTGGATAGGAATGCTCACCTCCAGCTCTAATTAGGTTAAAATGTGTGTGTGTGTGTGTGTGTGTGTGTGTGTGTGTGTGTGATTCTCTGTGTGTGTTTCTGTGTGTGTGTGAAGGAAAACTACAACTCTGCTTTCAGACAATACTAAAACTTTGTATTTTGCTATGAAATGACCATCTGAATGCAGTGTTTGATTTGGGAGGTTCACTAAACCATGGAGGTATCCTAGCTTTCCTTCCTCTTTTAGCAATGGCAGTGAATGCTCTTGGTGTTTTTCCTTTCACTGTGCTCCACTCATGATTAAAAGCATGCCACTTATAATGAATGGTGCCTTCAAGGTAGAGAAAGATCACTGTCTGCCATTCACCTGGTAATGGTAAAGCTGCAGACATGGTAGGTAAAAGTTATCTCATTAATTTTCTCAGACATACTTTAGACAATAAACACCTGATTTGAACCTTTGGACGCAGGGAAATACCTTGGCCTTCAGTGAACATGTCTGCTCCAATAATGTTCCAACTCTTGACATTTTCCCTCTTTTTCTCCTAGTGAATTAGGACGTTCTGAATATGGTTTTCCCTTCTACTGGATAATGTATATGTGCCACTTTGCCTTGTTCTCTTCATGGAATTGCATATAATAAGAAAAATGCATTTGTGTGGTTGGTGAATGGAACACAAAAGTAATTTGGGTGCATTTGTCTGTAATTGGAGAGCCCCTGCCTATGAAGCCACAAAGACTAGATGACCCTTCACACTCTTGTTTTGACAAAGTAACTAAAGTGCTTACATTCAGCCATGGTAGATATAGGGAGGTGTGCTCTGCTGGATGACATGGAGCACTGTAATAATGGCGCTAATCACAGAGAAGATAATGGGAGTGGGAACATATTTAGAAAACAATGTCCTGCCTTACTGAACACCAACAACACTGGGCACCCAGGGAGTTTGCTCAGCACAGAAGGTACTCACAGAAAGTAGCTATATTTTCTGCCCTTTGCAGCCAAAACAACCACTGTGCCTGAGCTCTGAGAAACACAGTCTCAATACCACGACACCCAAAATCTTATCATAAATGAAAGAAAGCAATGAAGCTCTCTCCTATCAGCCAGCATCATCCTGTTGAAGAGAAGAGGTGTACCAGGAGGATGCAGCTCTCTTTCTCTGGGAAACTAGTTTTCCACCTGGAGAGGATTCCACTTAAAAAGTTCTTTTCCTGGGATCCCGAGGTACTACAAGCCTTGTCTTCTCTTTAGAGATATATGCCTCAAAGGCATGTGTATGGCTAAGAAATCAGATTTGAAATTCACAAATGGTAATAATACATTCTTAGATGCAATATGGAACCTCAAGTAAAAACTGAACCTCAGACTTTGGTTGCAACTTATTACCTATTCATTCTCAAATTCAGGTAGGAGGCTTTCTAGCTCATATGAATAGAAAAAAAATTGTTACATCCATCGTTTTTTTCTTCTTCTTTAGAAGTTATATTTTTCTGACATTCTTCTGCCTTTGCTAGAAGGAATATGCTCTAACTTAACAGTTAGATGATATAATTTAGGATGGTGGTTCATCTGATACAGGCCTGTTTGTAAGGATTCTAGCTCTAAGATCAGACAGTGCAATCAACAGGAGAGGACATACTTTGGACCTCAGGTGTAGGAGCCTTTGTTCTTGGTGTGTGTTAGTGTGTGTTAGTGTGTGTGTGTGTGTGTGTGTGTGTGTGTGTGTGTGTGGTATACATATGCCATGTATTTTTGAAGGCAAATTTATCATTACTCAATTATTTCATTCTTTAACGTCTGGCCCCCTAGAGCTAACATGTTGATACTAAATGATATCCAAGTGTGCTGCCCATATTTTAGTTAACTTAGGAAACAAAAGATAAAGTCATGGCTACTTGCATTATAAAGTAGGTGCCTATATACTCCTCCAAAACAAAAAAACACCAAAAATCCCACAACAAACAAAGGTCCAGGGAGTTCAATTGACTGAGAGTTTCTTAGAAACAGATTGGATGCTGTTATTGCAGTAGAGTATAGAACCAAAGAAGCATGTGAGTCCAATGTGAGAGAGAACTGTAGTCAGAGAGAAGTTCTGGGAAGAAACCAGAGTGTTGGGTAATATGTGGGAAGCAATAGGAAGGAGTGTGCTGAGCAAATGATCTGGTCCCATCAGAAAGTCCACTCAAATAGAAAGGGAAGACTTATATGAAGTGTAGTGAAGTTCCATATCATGAGCCTTGCTGCATTTCCACTTCTTGTGAATTGATAAAAGGAAAGAAGGAAAGAAGGAAGGGGGGAAGGGAAGAAAGGAGGAGAAGAAAAGCAAACTGTCCAGGCAAGTTAGTGAGGAAACTCTCCGTTTCGCCAAGGGTATAAGATGACATTGTCACTGGGTATTCACATGAATGTATAGCATTTCTCACACCACCTTCTCCTGAGCATCATATTCTAGGAAGAAATTGTACTGCCTCTAGCTTCCTCACCCAATCCATAGAAACCCAGGTGCTAAGAGGCCAATGATGTGCTCAAGATCAGCTGACGGGAGGATCAGAACTAGAACCTGGTTCCTAATCAGGACTGTTACATTCTCCCACAATGGCAAACTACAGGCGCAGGTGCCTATCAACATGGAACATCATGGCTGAAGAAATAGAGAAAAAAGGAAGACATCAATGGCAGGTACACTGGAACAGAAAATCTGAGAGGCAGACATGGTGAGACGTGAGCCGTCCTTCACAGTGTATCTGTTTACTTAAGGCTTCCTGATGGATCTATGCTGTCAAGATTCTGAAAACTCCATTCTCTCACCTCTGCAGTTCTGAGATCTCTGTAGGATTTGTGGAGGGCTCGGGTGTGGGGAAGCAATTACCTAGTAGGATTCAGAGCTGATCCTGTGGTTGAAAGCCAGGTGTGCATGGCAGTTCACGTTTCCCACGGAAAAACCAAAGAAAGGAGTGTGTCCAAAGGGGCTGCAAACCCTTCATTCGGCTCCTCGGGTCCTTTTTCGAGCTCCTTCACTGGTGACCCTGTGCTCAGTCTAATGGATGGCTGTGAGCCTCTACTTTTGTATTAGTCAGACACTGTCAGAGCCTCTCAGAAGACAGCTATATCAGGCTCCTGACAGCCAGCACTTGCTGTCCTTCACAATAGTGTCTGAGTTTGGTGATTGAGTATGGGAAGGATTCCCCGGGTGGGGCACTCTCTTTGTCTCTGCAACTCCTTCCATGGAGTATTTTGTTCCCCCTTCTAAGAAGTATGGAAGTATCCACAATCTGGTCTCCTTTCTTCTTGATTTTTTTGTGGTTTGTGGATTGGAGGAGAGACCCTTGGTCCTGTGAAGGTTCTATGCCCCAGTGTAGGGGAATGCCAGGGCCAGGAAGCTGGAAAGGGTGTGTTGGTGAGCAGGGGGAGGGGGAAGGGAACAGTTTTTTTTCTTTTTGTTTTGTTTTGTTTTTTGAGGGGAAACCGAAAAAAAAAAGAAATGAAAGAAATGTTAACCCAGGGCTGACTTGGAGGAACATTCTGTGAGATTTGCCTCTTATGCCTCTGTTCTTTATTAATGATTTTTCTATGGTATGATAGAATCGGAGTGATATTATAGAGTTTCAAGTGTAACAACAGGCTTTTCCACTTGTGACCCAGTTCCCAAATAAATACTCGAAGACTTAATTATTTATGATTAAACGCCTAAGCCATAAGTTTGGGCTTGTTCCCAAACTAGTTTATAACTTATATAATCTGATTGTTCTATTCTATGTCTTCCACAAAGTTGCTTACCACTCCTAAGTTTTACACATCTGTCTCCTCAGAGTCTAAGCTATGAATCTTCCATGCCTGACTAACTCCCAGAGCTCCTCCCCCCACCCCTCTCTCTGCATGTCCCAAATTCTAATCCTGCCTGAGCTTACTGGCCACTAGCATTTTGTTGACAGGTAATGCTTCTACAGAGTACACAAAAGATTCTCTCTATACTCAGCAAAAACATCTACTAATTTGCAGCACTAGATTCTCATAACCATATATATATATATATATTCATGCTGTATTTAAATGTTAACATCATGTATTAAAAAGTACATGATTTTCTGAAGTTGTACTTGCTTATGTGCTTACAGGTTTATGTAACGTGAACAAAATGGTGGCTCTGTATGACTGTCAGAAAGACATAACAAACCAAAACACTAGAAAATGTTTAGGTCAATTGTGACAACAAATTCAGGCTCATACAACCAAGAGAGATGTTTGATCAAGAAAGAAACCTTGAAAAAGGGGTGGGGGACTATCTACCGTGATAATAACTGAATGTATATAGTATGTAAACACCTGTCACAGCTATGTTGATGAGTGTCACTGCCTGCAAAGGCACATTGTGCTGAGTCTTTATCAGAGCTGCCTCTGACCTTTCCAGAATGTTCTAGAATATGAAGTCCCAACCACTGCTTCCAGTTGTGCATCACAGTGACCAGAATCCTGTCACTCCTTACTATATGAGCATCTTTAAGAATACAGAGGATTCCAGACCTTTCTTCTCTTTTCTCTGATTATTATTTTCCTAAATAATAGAAAATAATTTTCAGGACTGAGCCTCAATGTCCACTTATCACAAAGGGAAGATGGTTGTTCCCTACCTGTGCAAGCTGCATTCCTACAGAGCTGATTTTTGTGTCAAAATCATTACATACATAGTAAGTGGTGAAACCACAGTGCCTTAAAATGATGAATTTTCACCAGGAAAACTTTATCCAAAGCATAACATTAAGTCAATTTATTACCCCAAAATCAAGTGAATAAAAAAATTTTAATTTAAGGCTTAAGTTTCTATTCAGTTCTTGTGTTGGTTAACTTTTATTATCAGCCTGATTAGATATAAAATTAAGTAAGCATTGCTCTGACAGAGCCAGCAAGGCATTTCTCTATAGGATTAACCCAGGGGGGTAAAAAACGTTTCCCAGGACTGTCTGTAACTTCCGGGGGTGGGGAAGTAGTCATATGGATGTCTGAGGGAAATCTGTTCTTGACACCTGCCTAGCTTTCCTCCTTATTGATCAGCATATTTGTGTCACTGCTGTTATACTCTCCTCATGTCCTAACCCAGCCTTCTCACCTTTGTAATACAAGCTGAAAACCACTGGTTCTCCACAAGACTCCAGTCTGAGTAAGTGCTGAGACATTTAACCCTCTAGACTGAGATGTGATTGTGCTTTCAGGGGTTCCAGCATACAGAGCCAGTGTTGGACTGTCCAGCATAAACCAGGTAAATTAATCTAATGAATTTTTACGTTAATTCACATTCATTCTATTGCATCTGCTCCTCTAAATAACCATGACAGATGCAATTCTCTAGAGAGAAGCTATAGAAAAAAGAAGTGCATATTTGTTTTTCAAAGAAATATGTACCTCTTTTTCATGAGACAAACTAAGCAACCATTTGGTAAACCTCAGATCACTCACAATACTTCACCCAAATTTAGACAATATTGAACTTTTCATGTGTTTTATATGGATTGTTTTATATATTATCTTGAAAGAACATTTCTTCATGACTTCCTGGGTATTGCCTCTCAGCAAAGTTCAGCACATACATAAGTTACTTTAGAATCAATAAGATGGATTCTGAGGGCAGTGACACTGGGCAGATTTTATACTCTGTGGTTTAGCCTGATAGGATTTTAAATATGAATGGCATGTCTTAGAAACTTGGTGTTTTAATTTTGAGAACATCACTGTCAAACTGAATAAATGATGGAGCCGTCCCCATCTTAAAAACCAAGACTATAGCCCATTTGTCTAGAAGACACAGGGAAGTAAATTACTAATTGAGTTTTGTTATTTCCTTTCTTAGAATTTCTTCATTTTTTTTACATCTTTTCTCTCTTTCTTATTCTTTCAATCTCCTCTTTGTTTTCTTTACATTCCTTTTTTTCTCTTCCTGCCTCCCCAACACCTCCCCTTATTCTTGAAATATTTTCTTTCTTATTCATATGAAGCACTGAAGATTCTCTTAGAATAATGCTGCTCCTTGACAAGACAGAAGACAGACTAGGAGATGATACATCACCAATAATGATTTTTCAAAGCAAAATTCAGTCTTCACTTGCCCCAAACAATTGCTATGTTCTTCAAGGCATCTAACGAAATAATCTAATGTGTAGCTGATTTAATAGCATCTCAACCCATACTGCTGTCTGTCTAATCTCAGAAACTTCAAGGTACAATGTAGATGGATTTGCCTACACTTTTTCCAAGATAATTAAAAACTGATTTTGTTTCCTATAATTCAATAAAAAAAAAAACTAAAGAGTTTAACTCCTACTAATTTTTATTTTTAAATTTTCAAATGGTATAAAACTACTTTAATATATTTATATATATAATCCATATAAACCTATTAATTGTTAATAACCTATCTACTACTATTTAGCATTAATCACATTGCCTATAAATCCACTTGGACTCTGGAGTCAGCACATACATCATTTAAACCATTTAACTGAACACTGCTTGGGAAACCTTGAGGTCTATTAATGCATTATTTCTCATTCAACACAAAATTTGAAAGCTGTGAATTTGAAATATTCCTCCCAGGAGGAAAAAAAAAAGCAATGAAAAGAAAATGACTTTGTTTAAAAAAAAAAAACAACTATACTGTTGGATGGAGTTTAAAACATGGTTTGAATTTGATTGGTGACCTTAAGATATAGAGAAAATTCTAGTGTCATCTTCTAATCAGGATGTAATTCACACTTCAGACACCTTCTTAGTGATCTCTTGTGGACTGGACATCTTTGAACAAAGATTCCTAAGGACTCATTAAACCTTCATCCTTCTGAAAGTGGAACTCTTTCGCAGATATGAGAGATGTCACAGAAAGAGCACCAAAAAGCCTCTGTTTAGCAAGCCAGTTGCACATACACTCAGAGACTTAAAAATAAGTTGATGAGAATATATAAAATGACTCACATACTTAGATAAATCTGAAATATTTGATAAGTGTGGAACATGTATCACATAGAGTACACTGTGCTAGACACTTCAATGCTATAACAAAATACTCACCAGAAATAAAGGAGGAAAGATTTATTTTGCTCATAGTTTCAAAGGTTTTAGCCTGCATTTACACTCACAGTGTAGAGGGACAGCTCACTCTGTGGGCCAGGAAGCAGGGAGAGAAAGCTTGTCTGATTGGCTTCCTCCCCTCGACCACATTCAGCCACCCAACAGGGGATGGATGGTGCTGCCTCCTTTACTTAAGCCTTTCTGGAACGGCCTTACAGACATGCAGCTGTTGTATGTTATTAACTCAATCAGCTTGGTCATAAAATTAACTAAATTCAAATACAGTCAAAGTGTTTGGGGTTAATTTTTCACCAAATATTCTCAGTGAACACTATCAGGAAATGTAGTAGGAAAGAAATAGATTTCTCATTGCTATTGCTACATATCAAAGTATTCACGGGATAGCAAAGTTAACTTGGCATTTTTGAACAAGGATAAAAATTTTATCTTCTGTGAGTTAATGTTATGAAATTCATGTGCATATCTGTGTTTGTATCCATAAGTACATACTTGCATCCATGTATATATTCACATACATATTCGTCCAGCATATGATGATCTATGTGTCCATATGTATATCAATGGGTACATTCTTATGTCTGTCCATGTGTGCATTCATATGTGTCTCTACCTGTGAATCTGTGTGTATTCATATATAGTATATATCCATGCATGCTTCTATGTATGCACCCATGTATATGTCCATGTATATATCTATGTATATATCTGTGTGTATCCATTGTGAGCATCCATGTGTGCATAAATGTGTACATCTGTGTATAGAGCATATTTGCATCAATGTGTCCATAAATGTGTACATCTGTGAGTAGATCCATACTTGTATCCATTGTATATATATGTGTGCATCAATATTTGCAATCATTGGTATATCCATGTGTGCATCTATGTATACATATATGTATATACCCATAGAAGGATCTACATGTGTATCCACATGTGTGTCTATGTGTGCATATACATTTCATGTACATATCCACATTGTATCCACATATACATCCATGTGATTATTCATGTGGAGTGATGAATATGTATCTACTTTTCTACAGATACAACTCTAACAGAAGAGTTCTTTTTTGTTTTGTTTTTTTTAATTTATTTTTCTTTTATTATTAATTATTCCATTCATTTACATCACAAATGATATATAACTTCCCGGTTACTCCCTCTACCAACCTCTCATCCCATGATATCCCACTCCCGTTTACCCCTCTGCCACCCCCCCAAGCCCACATCTGGCTTCCCCCTCTCTTTTGCCTGTATGAGAGTTTTTAAATGAACAGAATTCATCATATCTGCTGTGAGGACCACCTGAGAGTTAGTTCATTTCACCAATACAGCATACTATTGGCCTCACAAATTTTTCTATATTCTTGCATTAGGTGTTGTTCCTAATGAAAACAGACAGAAAGCATTTCCTTAGTATTTTATTTCTGTCTAGAAGGCAATAACCTCTTAAATAGAATCCTGATTTCTGAAAAGCCATTCGTAGCTCTCAAAATAATCCACACACAAGGCTTGTTTTTCAGACCTTGCCAAATCCAAGAAATCCCAAGAATGTATAGTATGTCACATAACAGATTTCGTTGTTTCTTTTTCTTGATATGGGGGGGAGAGATGGGGACATATGTGAGAGGGATTTGACTAATCGTGTTTCTCTCAAAGACACATTCTAATTCAATGAAGCAGACGGAAAAGGAAAAACAGAAGCCAAATTGAGTACACTTTATATTGTCTAAAGTTTGCAATGGATAATAAAAACAGAACACTTAGCATCATATTTGTTGTAGGAGACACAGAATAATGATGACTTCCTGCTCTGTTTCCTTCTCTAAACAAGTGTCAAAATGGAACCACAACAAGAAGGTCCAACTCTGGGAAAATGTGTCAATGTTCTGAATTATTAACTTTCTAACAAACTTATATTCTAACAGAAAACAACTTGTTAAAAAAAATTAAAATCTAGGGAAAATGGCTCAGTGGATAAGATGCTTGCTGTCAGGTTTGAATACTAAATTTAGATCCCAGAACTCACATAAAGCCACATATGATAGTGTACATTTGTAATCTTAGGACTGCTGTGAAATGGAAAGCAGAGACAGGCAAACACCCAGAAGCTGTGGGCAGCAGCCTTGACATACAAAATGGCAAACAATGTAAGACCTTTTTTGACAAGATGGAAGGAGAGAAGTAACACCTGCCGTTGTCCTCTGACCTTCATGTGCATGTCATGTGCACCCAAATTTACACACACACATGCAAACACACACACACTGAAAGAGAGGGAGGAAGGAAAGGAAGGAATGGAGAAAAGGAGGTAGGGAGGGAAACAGAGCAGAGACAGAGATTGATTGATCTTAAAAACAAAAATCTATATAGGCTGCTAGTTTGTTTGGCAAGGATAGTAAAACAGTTTTGCTTGAAGAGTGTATGAGAATCTTGGGAGGATGTGACAAAGTAATTAAGGGCCCATGATGATAAGCAGACATGAAGATAACATGCTAAGTTGGACTAATGAAGAGTTGTGGAAGTGTGTGACTTATGGTTAAGAAGACTTGAGAAATTTACTTAATGTCTTTGAGTTTTATTGCAATAAAATTAGTCATCCAACTTTCCAAGTAAGTCTAAAGGCTAATTGACATATTATTGGGAATAGCCAAGTAGTTATTGAAGACTTCAAAATGATCAATTCAATTTATTTTACTTTTCTTCCAGAGTATACAAATACATTTAAAAATGGTTAAAGGAAAACAATATAACACCATGAGAAAGATGGAAAGATCCATCCAATAAAATGTCATTTTTTCTCCTTCTCAGTTTCCATCCATTACCATCAAAACCTTAATGCCTTTATCTCTTTTTAATGGAAAAAGTTTTCAAACAAGATACTGATCATGATTTCCCTTCCCTTAACTCCTCCCAGAGTTTCTCCACCTCCCATCCACCCAAGTACGTGCCCTTTCTTTCTCTCTGTGTCTTCAGAAAACAAATTTTTTATTTGTCCAATTGTATTTTGAAAGTATCTCTTTTGTTAAGCCTTATATACCAATGGTTCCCTACACGGTCTTCAGTAACAAGCCTCACAGCTTTGTGCACTGAGGTATTTTTGAATGTCCACTTTTTCCTTGCTATTCATAGATGGTGAAGAATGCTTCCTTTTCATCCCACACACTTCTTCCCTCTGCCATTTCTTAATGCAATTGCACTCAAAGTCAGAAGAGAGAGAGAAAATAAAAACCAATAAATCACTTTGTTCTGCAGAGGCATGTGGGAAGCGAGAGGAAGTACTCTGAGGAGCTAGTATCCTATGCCAGTTCAAAATCCCTGACACTAGTAATGATAATGTTATGCTTCCAGACAAGAACCTAGCATAACTGTCCTCTGAGAGGCTCTATCCAGCAGCCGACTGAAACAGATACAGATACCCACAGCCACACACTGGGTTGGGGTCCTTATGGAAGAGTTGAGAGAAGAATTGAAGGCCCTGAAGGGGATGGTAACTCCACAGGAAGACCAACGGAATCAATTAACCTGGGAACTCTCAGGAACAGGGCCACCAACCAAAGGGCTAGACTGAGCCCGCCAGGTCCCTGCCCCCCACCATATGTAGCAGAGGGCTTTCTTGTCCTGCCTCAGTGGGAGAGGATGTGCCTAATTGGGCAGACTTGATGCACCATGGTCCAAAAATACTGGGTGGGGATAGGGTACCCTCTCAGAGGCCAAGGGGGAGGGGGATTGGGTGAGAGACCCTGAAAAGGGGGACTGAGAGGGAAGGCAACATTTGGGGTGTTAATTAATTAATTAAAATAAAGATAGCACTAACTTTAAGAGAAAAGAAACTTCAGTAGTTTAGAAGCTTTAAGATTGGATTTCTAGGAGAATGTTTCAGGATCTTTAAGCAAAATATTGAAATATTTGGTTCAAGTGAGGTATATTGTGCTGAAATACTTTTTTAGAAACAATCTGTCATTCTTAAGATACTCATCAATATTTAATAATATTTAATAGTAATCAATGACAATTACAATAAAAATGTACAAAGTTCTGAATTCATCGAAGGCATTAAGGAGTGCATTATTGACACAAATGGATTAATTCAGTCTGAATTTTGAGACCCAGGAAGCTGCTACTGCTGCAGAGTTAACTTGATGAACTGAATCCTTTCTTTACTGAGAAATTTCTCCTAGCCCACTGCATTATATTTGTCCTTTTTCGTGCAGATGGTCTATTCTCCTTCACTCTGCAGTACAACAAACTAAAAGCAATTGTAATAATAATAATTGAATAAATATTAAGTTCTTGATAGGCCAATTCCATAACTTTAAGTGGGATCAATGTTAATATTTCTTTGTAAAATAAAATACTATTTTGATTTTTGTTTCTTTATTGATATCTTTTTTCTTGAGCTTCAATTACATCACCATAGATAGCCCCAGAACATAGCTTTAGGTTACCACAAGTTCCATGTTCCAATGTGGAAGATGTTTTATGAAGTTATACAGTTTTATAAACAAAAAGAAGTTCATAAACCAAAGCAAGTTTTAATAAACATTGGCAGTTCATCACAGAGGTGGTTCCATCAAGATGGGGGAAGGTTTGGAAACCCTCAGCAACTCTCTGAAGGCATTCTTAGCTTTTGGGCTGGTGGAAGAAGGGGCCCTGCTAGGCTAATGGACTCTAAAAGGTTTTATATATTAGTCACAAGTTGTTAGTTCCCACTACAGGTAGGCAAGAAATGACTATTTGGGTAGCTAAAGTGAACTGAGATAAAGTAATTGGCCTCTGGACTGTGACATTCCTACCTTCCGAGTCACCAAAGTTCTAATCAATCACTCAGTCTCTGCAGACACAGCTGCTTTGCAGGAAATCATGTTTCAGATCTCCCTGTTGACAGGAAGCACATTTTGTACATGAGAAGACCACGTATTACCAGCTAGCATGAGGTTCCTCACAGCTAGGAAACTCATTCCTAGCATTTGATGTAGATGAGGCTGAGGAGTGAGCAGTACAGCAGTCTTCAGAAGAAGAAAATTACTAATAGAGGCCATTAAGAAAAACTCCTGGGTCATATCAATGCCAAATAACTTTACTATCTTTAAAAATTTTGTTGTCCTTTTCATCCATCATGATCAACTGTCATGATCTACATCTGACTTATTTTTCCTTACTTCCTGTGTATCAGATGTCACATAACATGCAACATACAATAGGATTACCATACCTATAATCAAAATTAACAAGAACATATTTTGGCTTATTGGTGTGAAGATAATAGAGAAAATACACATTTTAAATAACCAAAAATTTACATATTTTCTTAAAAATTGGTTTGATTGTATTTTCCACTGTATTTATAGTTAAAAGTACTGTATGAACTTTCTTGCTTGTATTTAAGGGTAGAGTTGGGTCATGGGAAGGAGCCACTGAAGTGTTTTTATTAGTAAACTACAAATACTGTTGAAATATTTTTTATTTTCAACTAATTATGGCATAAGACATTTTAGGCATTAATCAAGAATAAGTAGTAGTACTTAAGTTGTTAAACATCATGAACACTGTTGCTACTAGGGATTGATGTCTCTTGTATACTTTGGATAGAAAGAATTAACCTTTCAGATACTTCTAGTTGGAGTAAAGGGAACAAAGTTTAATTTAAAACTAGATTTTTTTTTATTTAATTTAATATAAATTATTGTGGATTAAAGGAAAACAAAATTTATAAAAACAGTAAAGTTATTTGAATATTTTAATCATGAAAACTAGTTTTGAAAAAGGAAGAAGATTAGGGTGATGAATCATAGCAAAAATCATGACTAAATAAGGAGATATACTATCTTCATTTGTAACTATTAAAACCAATATTAGTATTGTTTTATCACTTAGAGCTATACAATTTTTGAATTGTAAATATAAAAGTATTTAAGAAAATAAAAAGTGAGAGAAATGGTTACTTACTTGGGGTATTCAATTGTATTTGGCATTGAAGATAAGTATTATCCAGCATTTTCAAAGTCCACAAGAAAGCACTCTCACATAGTGTAAAAAGTTTCAGCATGTGGAGTTTTACACTCTAAGAGAGTTAAAAGCACCCGAATATGGTCATGAGTTGTTGAAGTATTATGTCTTCTCTTTTAGTTGATGAAATCATATGGTTTCTCTGGGGTTTATTTGTTTGTTGGTTGGTTATTTTTGTTTGCTTGGTTAGATTTTAGTTGGTTGACTTTTAGTTTTATAATTTGAGTGGTATTCTTTACCTAATTTAGAATTTTAGTTATCATACTTACACATCCTTTACAATAGTCTGTTTTACTAAACTATCTGTAAAATATCAAATTTTATAAAAAGATTTCAATATTTGTCCTTTAGAATAAATTTCAGAATAATTTTATCATTTAGTAGGAATTTCTAAGTAAAAACAACTTTCTATAACAAAATTCTTCTATGGTTAAAGCAATGACCAAGTATCCAAAAAAGTAGAGACTTTTTTCAATGAGAAAGTATTTAAAACTAAAATTTGATCACAAGTCTTAAGTAGCGATTTACACTGAGTATGTCTTATGTCAGGGTATGTTCTCCTGAGTCTCATCTGTGCCTCAACTGAGCCTTAACAACATATGCCATGTCCTCCTGGGGTCTCATATTCCAGCCATATCTGCTGAAGGAAGCAATGGCAAAGAAGCCACCAAAATCCCTGACCCAACCTCTGGGAGACCTTTGGTATTGCTCATCTAATTTTTATTTCTTTGATGAAACATTATGTCACACATATCACTATGGTAATTTATATCTGCTCATATGCATTCATGCTTGTATTTAAATACATTCAAATAATTCCATCACATATTACTCTGAAATCTTGTGTCAAAGCAGGTAAAGGTAACATCTTTTCATTTCCTTGGCCTCCAATAACTTAGAAATTAAAGTAGTAAAAATGAAATAAAAGAAGTGGGGTATTAAATAGGAAAAAATGTAAGTAAGTAAACAGACGATGTATTGGGTATACTGCTTAAGGACAAAAAGCTGGCCCCTTCGCTTCTCAAAGGGACCAGAATTGCACTGTGGTTAATAATTGTTTAAAATATCCATCGATAGTGATTCGTTAAAGTCAATGTACTTGTGAATATTTAAATTTTATTTTTTCATATGTGTGTATGTGCATGTATGTGTGTGTGTGTAATTATGCCTTTTTGTGTGTAGGTGGAATCTCATATGCATTTGTGTTTCAAAGTCAGAGAATAAGTTTTAGAAATCCTTTCACTCCTATCCCATGAGTTCCAGGGATTGAATGAAAAGGCTATGGTTTTTCAGCAAGCACTTTATCCACTGAGCCACCTCACCAGTTTTTGTTGGTTTCTTGTTTTGCCTGCTGATGAGTATTACAAGTATTTTTTTTTCTTAAAAGAAAACAAAAATGTTGATGTCTTGGTAAAAGATTTTCAAGTTGCTTACAGATATGAAAGAATGAGGCCTCAAAGTGCCCTTTCTTTCTCTGAGTATGTTGAGATAATATACAGATAGCTAATACAGAGACTATAAGATGCAACCCCATAGATGTTCCATGTAGAGGAAATACTTACAGATGTGTGTTTTGATGACTTAATCATCCAGCCTCTGAAAGATTATATTATTGAGAAATACTGTAGAGGTAAGAAGAGTCAGAAAAGCAATGAACTCTGGTATAATCTTCACACTCTTAACAGCTTCCATTCTCTTTTCAACAGTTTGAGAACACTGCCCTAGTATCTCCACTCAAAGTAACAGGTGATCTCAAAATGAACTGGTATGATGCTCCACTAGCTAAATAGTATTATAAGAGCACAGCAAATGAAATGCCAGAACATTTCAGGGATGGGGGAAGCTATGATCTTGGCTATTTTAACATTTATGTGTTTTTTTTTTCCTAACATTGTGTATCAATAGTTCACTGGTTAGTAGAAGGGTTTTTTTTTATATTGGTTATTTTATTTATTTATATTTCAAATGTTATCCTCCTTTCCAGTTTCCTCTTTAAAAACCCTCTATCCCATCCCCCTCCTGCTTCTATGAGATTGCTCCCCCTATCCACTCCTGCTTCACTGCCCTAGCATTCTTCTACTCTGGGGCATCAAGCCTTCACAGGACCAAGGACTCCCCCTCTCATTTATGCCAGATAAGGCAATCCTCTACTACATATGTGGCTGGAGTCATGGGTCTTTTCATGTGTATTCTTTGGTTGGTGGTTTAGTCCCTGAGAGCTCTGGGGGGGTTGGTTGATTGATATTGTTGTTCTTCCTATGGGGTTGCAAACTCCTTCAGCTGCTCCAGTCCTTCCCCTAACTCCTCCATTGGGGTCCCTGTGTTAGTAGAGTTTTTTTTTAAAGTTGTTTGAAAGTGCTAAACACCAAAGTAATTGTGTGGAATGCCATAGAGTTCATGCTGTTGATATATTTGATACAAGAGTAAAGCTAATGGATCATGTAGTTCCACTCATCAAAAATATTTCCAGAACAAATACAGCAAAGCGAAATAAGAATGTCTGTCTGATAAAGAACCTGGAACAAATTTGAAGATTGAGATGCATCAAAGTGAAATTCCTCTCTTGATGACAGGTATAACTATGCACGCACTAGTGAAACATCTTAAATTACTGAGGATTTGTTATGCATGGACTACTTTCGTTGGTAGAATGGATTCATCCTGGATATCCTTGGCAGACTTGTAGATTTTTGGAAACCACAGACAGACAGACATAAAGCTCTGTTAGTGAACTTTATTTTTATTGTTATGTACAACAAGAAGATGGAAGAGCAAAGGGGCATCTTTTACCAGTCTATTCCTAATTAGAAAGGAGAAGCCTGCAGCCTTATTTCCAATACAACCAGAAAGAAATAAAGCTCTGAGAATAAATTATTTTCACATCTATAATCATACCATCCTGAAAGTCCCCGATTGTATTTAACTTATATTTTCAGTATTTTGCTTACTAACATAGAATGTCCAGAACATTAATCTCCTCTTCTGTATTTTTATGTTTTGCCCAAGTTATTTCTGTTGCCTTGTCTAATGCTGAATGTATCTGGTGTGCGGTAGAATCTGTTCCTAATGTATTTCAAAGCCAGAAATATATATCTGCTATCTGAAGTGCTTTACAGTATCCTCAGAGCCCCTGATTGCTTCTCAGTTCCCTTCTGAAATCATTACCAAATATTCCTTCTATCTCTTGGCTCTTGAGCTCCAATTTCAGTTCTGTTAATTTCATCCCAAGACAGAAACAGACCATGATCTAGTGGTTAGCGCACAAGGTGTGGCAGGAGCTCATCTGGTGTCGGTGCTCCCTGGTGGAGATTGATTCACTGTGTGGCCTTGGGCAAGTTACTTAGCCTCCATCGCCCTACATGAACCATGTCTTAATAATATCTACCACACCGGGGGTTATGAGAATTCATTAATAAACTATCATTATCGGTCTTCATTATGCACCTGTGTGCAACCCAAGACAATCCCTCTTGTTCTAATTGAACAGTATAGTGTGGGTTTTGCTTTTTATGTGTGAGGAGGGACCTTGTATGTTCTCTCCACTCCTGCTCAAGTCAGCTATTCGGACCACACTACTTTATCTGAGTAATTTGGCTTAGTGGAATCTTTTATCTTGTACAGCATTCCAGATGTTGACACTGAGAAATTGAAGTGATGATTATTAGTCCAGCTACCCATCCACTGAAAAGTGGCAGGCTCATTTTTCTCTCTTCAATACTGCCAGAGAGCTGGCCTCTTTGCTTCTCAAAGCAGCAAAGTTTTAAAGAACCAAGGAACATTACCCAAGCCACAGTGCAGTAACTCTAATAAACTGCACCTGTGGATGGCTCTCTGGTTTATTTATATACTGTATCACAGGTCATTAACAGAAAATAACCCACTGAGATACAACATTCTTGTTTACAGTGAGGTTCTGGTGGTGACAGCAGGAATATAAAACACAAAATCAACAGGGAACACTGAACTAATAAAAAGACAAGGGTCTATAAAACATGGAAAAAAAACAAAGCCAACTGTGCAGACAAAATAAAATAAAATAAACTTCCACCATAAAACAATCAAAAGCTATGGTATATTTATAGAGACCGGGGAACCCAAAGACCCACTGAGCAAGAATATTTATGGGTGTCAGATTGAAAGTCAGGAAATCTGTGTGCTGTCAGGATGAAGACCTGAGTGCTAAGATACATCCTTAGGAAAACAAGATTACTTCCCTTCCTTCCAGTTGTGCTTATCAACCTTTCTAGCTAATATACTTTCAGGTGTCCAGATCTCCAGTTCTGAAATTAAGCCTGATTAAAGATGGTATACACTGCCTTTACAAAATAGGACTGAAGAAATATTTATGCTAAGAAATTGCTTAATTAGTTTGACTCTACTACACTAATTTTCTGCATACGTGGCTAAGAACAATGACAACTTTCTTCGTAAATGGATCCTCTCTAATGGGTCCTATAATTTTATGTTTCATGAAAACCATTTCGTGGGCAGAATTTTCCTATGTCTGAATCACCAAATTTGAAATTCCGTGCTTCAATAATATGCTAATTTTATCACAGTTACCACACAGCTCACAGATGCTAATCATTTAAGGTGAATTGTGTGAGGCCCACAGTAAATGTTCTGACAAAGTGATTCTGGAAGGAAGGAAGAAATGGAGAAAGAGGGAGAGGCACACGAAGTGGGCTGTGATAAGTAGGCAGTTGAATCTCAATGCTTCCTGGGCCCAGATTTTACTACGTTAGTGGACCAAAAGTAATACAAAACCTGAGAAGGCTGGATGACAATTTTTAACCTTCTCCAGAACACACTTGAAGTCAGTTCTGTTGTATAGATTTCTTAGGTTTTCCATCTTTAACCAAAGCTTCTACGGATTTAGAAATTTTATTTTGTATTGCATATAAAACCAATGATAAACAAAGAATCGTAGATAACTCTTATCATAGTCCTTGTTTAAAGGCAAAAGCTCCATTCTACTCTCTATTGTATCTCAAGCATTTAGTATAGCATTAGATATATGACAGTATTCAATGAATATATTAAATAAAACAATGAATGTGTGAATGGAATGAATAAGTGAATGAGATATTGCATAGTATTAGGTCTATAGACATATCATCACAGAGAAATGTAAGCATAGAAAGAACCCAATTTAGAGTTTGTCTCATACAACTGTTTGATAAATAGTGTCAATTCACTGTTTAAAAGGGGAAGCTGATGTGTTGGAGAAGTATTTGTAGCTGGATATACTGCTGCATGCCTCTAACCTCAGCAATGGCAAGGTGAGCTAGAATGATGATAATTTCAAGGTCATCCTCAGCAATACAGTGAGTTTCAGGCTAGTCGGAGCTACTGAGAACTCTGTCTCAAAAAAAAAAAAAAACACAAACAACAAAAAGTAAACAAAAGGAAGAAATGTATATGGCAGAAGCACCAAAATGAAGGTCAGGATAGATGGAGATTTTCAGAGGGCAGTAATACAATTAGAAAAAAAAAATTACTATGAGAGAAAATCACAAGGAAAAGGTAGCTAAACATTGCATGAAACCTCCATTTACTTATTTGTTTTGGTTTTCAAAAGGAACTCATTCTGTACGCCAAGCTGGCCTGAAATTCACTATGTAGGTCAGGCTGACCTCCAGTCCATGACAATCCTCCTTCCCCAGACTCCCAAGTGCTGAGATAATAAGCATGACCCACCAAGACCTGCTCTTCATAGCTTCTTAGTGGCCTTGTTGGTTAATAGCATGTCATTGGCAGTAGCTGGATCCTGAGGGGATATAAGTAGATCATACCACCTTCTATGACTTCTGCAGCAAACATTACCAAGAGAACAACCAAGAAAGTTTATTGTCATACATAATAACACACATCTGACATACGTGTACTCCTTGGGGAAGGTGTATTTCTCTATGGATGGCATAAAACCCACAAAGGATTTTCAGAAAAGTGACAGGACCAATAAAAAAAAAAACGATGTTTTGTCTCTAGAGACAAGAGGCAGCATAGTAGAGGATGCAAATTTGATCAATAGGAGGAGAGGACCTCGGCCCTGTGAAGATTCTATGTCCCAGTGTAGGGGAATGCCAGGGCCAATAAGTGGGAGAGGGTGGGGTGGCAGGCATGGGGAGGGGGGAGGCAACAGGGGTTTGTTCTTGTTGTTTCTGTTTGTTTGTTTGTTTTTTGGAGGGGAAACTGGGAAATGAGAAATTTACATGTAAATAAAGAAAATATCTAAAAAAAAAAAAGAAGTTTCAGGAAGATCATTCTGGAGCTTCAGAATAGATAAGGCTAGTTGGTGAAGTCCATTAATAGATTCCTCTGGAGTCATTTCCAAAATGAACAGATTACAAAGAATTTTCAGGGATCAGCCCTGCCCTTCATCATCAACAGTGAACAGACTCCTTTCTGAATTTCTATTGAGCGTTTAGGCAACCAGTGGAAGGGGAATGTTGCTTTTCCATTGACTTCAACTTCAAGATAATCTTCATGGCAATATTGCATATTCAGCTTCCCTTCTACAGAAATGGGCAAATTGTCAGCATACAGTAGACTTGGATTCATGAAAAAGAAATTGGTTCCAACTACTTTTTTTTTCCACAGGCAGAAATTGAAGCTTCTGGAACTACACAGCTTTTTAGTGGTAACTTGAACAAAACTCTTTAGGTGCTGCAGATCTTCAACTCCATGTACTTATTTTGTAGTCACCCTACTAACTGTAAGCATTTTTAGACATTTTTCTGACTTGAATCTTTAGCCACAAACATACAACTCTATTCCAATTTGCAGGAAGAGATGAACTGGCATTGTACGCTTGTTTCTGAGGAGGAAATCATTTTGTGTTGAAACCCAGCCAGACAGAGGAAGTCCTGCTGAGACTGAAGGAAGCTCACTCATCCTCTGCGAATGCTCAGGGAGAAAGAAAAACATAAGAATTCTTGTCTGTGCAGTTTTAGCTTGCAGATATTGGGCAACAACCCACTGGATTATTTCCTATGCACCTGTATGTAAATAATCCGAATGGAACTCATTAACATTTAAATTCTAAGTTACCAAAGTATCCAAGGGAAACTGATTAGATTGACTTGATTTGGTGCCAATACAGTAAATGACTTAATCTTTTAAACAAATCGAGGCAGCAATCTTCCATAATTTTGAAACACCATCCTTTTTTAAAAAAATCATGATTTTTAAATGTGAAAGGAAGTAACTTATCCCCAAGAATTCCTTTTCCCTTTATCACATAAATGTTAATGTTTATTTTTACAGTCATGGAGATACTAGCCATGGCTTTTTATTATACTCCTCTAGTGTGTTATTTCTAACCCAAATGGCTTTTATTTTTCTTTGAAGAACCCAAATGCCTTTGGGGCTCAATACACTTAGAGAATATGTAAATGATAGCTTTGCCTTGTCAATCTGCAAGTGAAGATTTGGTAAGCCCTTCACCCACATCATCTGTAGCATAATAGCATTTTAATTTAGAGTGAACCTTTTCCCTTAGCCCATATGTATCTTGTATATTTTAAGAAAAACTATTTACAGAGACTTGTAAAAGTCCCTAGAGATGCAACATCTCATTTTCAATTCTGTTGGCAGGAATACTAATTACATTATCACATATTCAGCAGCATTCAGCAGAGTTATTTTTCATTCATCCTTAAGACCCGGCATGCCCACCAGGTCAGTTTCAATAAGCACTACCTTGAGGATCTCTGCTGATAGTACACACAGATAATTAGGTGTAGTGTTATGAAGAAATTTCACCCACCCCCAAAAGCACAGCCTTGGAGATTTGCTCTGTTTCTCTTTCTTTGAGGGAGAAAAAAAATCCATTAGTTGCTAGAAGTAAGAGTACATTTATCACCCAACTCTCTCACTCCCACAGGTTAGGTTTTTAATTGAAGTCTGGCAAGCAGGGCTGCTGACAGTTAATACTGAAGTCTAGGTGAATGGTCTTCTCAGATTTGGGTTTTCAAGATGCTGAAAATGTGCAGAGTTTCATTTGCACTGGCTTTATTCTGCAGATGCTACTGAATGACTACTACCTGTTTTATACCATATCCCTACCTACCGCTTTGAGACCTTTAATAAGAATCAGGAGATTAATGACTAATACTGTACACCATCTACCTACCTCACTTTATGAAGAGAATAGAGGAACTAGAAAATTCACTATGTGTGTTCTATTTTCTATGACAGGTTTTGGTAGTATCAACTCAAAGGTGTTGAGAAGATTCCTTCTTTGACAATATGCAGACCTTGGAAGAATAGAGTATGCTAATAAGCAACATGATCCAGAAATTGTTTAATTTCATACAGCAAATAGTAGCTTAGCTATCATGCCAAGATTACAGCAAAAGAGATTTCTCATCTTTGTTACTCAAAATGAAAAAGAGAAATTCTCATAGACCACAAGGCACATTCCTGTGGGGGTCACTGCATCATACCTTGCTTTTGTGTTTGATTGGGTGTATCTACTCTTTTCCTCAAGGCAATCATCGAAGATCTTGGTGTAGCTAGTCTTACCCTACCCTTTCATGTAGGTAAACCTCATTAACAGCCACAGCAAAAGGTACAATGGAAATTCCAAATTAAAAGAGAAATTTCATATTCAAGGCATTGTTCCACATGCAATGTAGGAAAGTAGTCACAAGCACTGTAAGAAGTTCAACTTTTTGAACATCTTTATTGTCATTTTTTTTTGGTAATGGAAGATAAAAATGAATATGTGGAACAAATCCACGAAGAAACATTTCTAAGCTCTAACTGCTACTGAAAATGGTAACATTTAAAAACATATGTAAAAAGAAAGAAAATACATGAGTTTACCTTTTAAAACTCAGTTACTTAATCTGCTTTCAATAGTGAAACCATGTTTGGTTTCATTTCTTGCCAAATTAAATACATTAAATAATAAATACATTGAAATTCACAAGTATATGAGTAAAATGAAACACGCTATGTTCTTAGTCATTCTATGAAAGCTAACCATTCATTATTGGACAGTCAGTGGGTGCAAGAGAAGGAAAATAGAAAAACACCTCAATTATTTGATCTTTCAATTTCTTTTCATTTGACAATTTCATATATGCATATGATATGGTTCAAAAATACCTACCCTCTATCCTTTATCTCCCTATGCCTTCTATCACCATTCTTTTCCAATTTTATGGGTTTTTTTGTTGCTGTTTTTTTTTGTTGTTGGTGGTGGTGGTGGTAGAGGCGGTGGAGGTGGAGGTAGAGGTGATGGTAAAGGTGGAGGTGGTAGCAGTGGTGGTGGAGGCGATGGAGGTGAACGTGGTGGTGGAGGTGGTGGTAGAGGTGGAGGTGGTAGCAATGATGGTGGAGGTGGTAGTGGTGGTGGAAGTTGTGTTGCAGCTTTGTTTGTTGGTTTTACCTACTGAGTCCACTTAGTGCTATGAGTATGTACCTCAGTGTATAATCATCTACTTACATATGGGAAGCATCCAGGGGCTACATACATCCTTAAAGAAACCCAACTCTCACTTTCATGAGAACTAGTATATTGTTACTATGTAATACATTTTAAGTAATTAAAACTGTATTCCTTAGAGATTTTAAGTTTTTAGTAGAGAATCCAAATGCCAATGCTGTCCTGATAGCAATAGATAATGATGAAAATAAGCGTTCCACATCCTTATGTCTCTTCTTCCCTCCCGCTTTCTCTCTCTTTTTCTTTCTTTCTTCCTTTTTTTCTTGTATTTGACCAATATCTTTTACTTAACTTTTTTTATCCTATGTGAATTTCACACCACGCACCCTAGTCACACTCATCTCTTTGTCCCTTTGTTCCCACCCTCTGGCCTTGCAATCGCCTCTACAAAAGAAAAGCACATCATATTATGGAAGCTACAGTGTGTCACAGTGTGTCCCATAGTATACCCTTTTGTCCACATCTCTTTACTTGCGAATGATCATTTCAATGAATTATTGGTCTGGGTTCATGGCTTTTGGCATCTGTTACACCAACCATACTAGACCCTCACAGGGATTCCACTCTGATAGCCTGTCCAGCAGTTCATATATGTTGTACATCTTGGGCTGGGCCAATTCAAAACCCTGGATCTGGGCCCAGGTGGTAGCTGAGCTAGTCAGCTCACCACCTAACCCACACTCACTACTAATGTAATCTCTCCAGCATTGTCCCAGCTAGCTCACCCAATACTGTTCCTG
This sequence comes from Mastomys coucha, assembly GCF_008632895.1. Lineage (NCBI taxonomy): Eukaryota > Metazoa > Chordata > Mammalia > Rodentia > Muridae > Mastomys > Mastomys coucha. The sequence goes on from NW_022196912.1 coordinate 61,626,836, forward strand.
ACTAGGAACCAGCCCTCCTGCACTCAAACCTGCAGGGATGGCTTACCCTCATAACTAGGGCAAGCTTCAAAAAGCTGCCCATTCTTCAATGTGCTGTAGCCTGTCTCTCCCTCACATAAGCACAGTAGAGAACTAGTGAGGCCAGCTCATCCTTCACTCTGTCACCAGGGTTGGCTCTACCATGCTGCCCAGGTGAGGTACAGAACCCACTCTCCCAAGTGCTACAGCTGGTGAGGGGCAGGGACAGCTCTTCCACGTACCACAGATAGGGAGATTACGTCTCTTAATGATTACTTTGTTTAAAACAGATAATGTTAATTAGGTCAAACAGTCAGCCTTCTATTGATTTACACACACACATACACACACACACGTGCATGCACATTGTTACATAGTAATATAATAAAAAGGCCAAGATAATTTACTTAGGCAAAGAATATACTCAAACTCTCCTCTTGATATTGTTAACTTATGTAATGGCTTTTTTTTTCTGGCTTCCTCTGATACATTCTCTTAGCACTGCTATTGCAACTCACAAATGCTAGCTATGAGGTAAGTGAATTATCTTCTTCCCAACTGCTAGTTCTAGAAAACTATTTAATGCAGTGGTCCAGTTCCCACTCCATAGAAAAAGGTTCTTTTCTGGCTAATAGTATAGAATATAATGTCTTTCCAATCCTACTGTATGGCTAAGAGCACATCAACGGAAGCAGCATGAATGTCTCACTGGAGGAAACAATAAGCAGAAGACCAGACAATTGGACATGCCTACTGTGACAGCTAGGTTGCACCCAAAGTTTATTTAGAACAAATACAATTGCTTAGTAAAGTAATCAATAGATGCTTAATACATAAATTTAACTTTAATGATGAATTCAATGTGAAAAATCTCCAACGAGCATCAAAAGTCTTAAAACGTAGAAATATCCTTTATTAGTGCAAGCACAAACTTGTCAGCATAAGAAACATTGAGGTGATGGGTTGAAGGCATTAAGAAATCCATAGTGACAAACACTGCATATGTAGACTGAATCTCTATTGAGGTCATCCTTTTGACCAAGCCAGTCCAATGTTTTCTCCAATTATTTACTGAGAAATGGCATAAAGCTTATACACATTTTGTAGTCTGTTCTATGTGATGATGGTTAGTGGTATGATGATTATAAAATGATGATTCTATAAGATGGAATGGATTCAATATCCAATGAATATTTCCAATGTTTTCATAAACTCACAGATTGGGGATACCAGATCGCTTCCATAAAGGGACTGGTATTTTTGAAATAAGGAAACAGCTTATGATTCACAGGACTTGCTTGGTTCTCCCTATTTTAACTTATTTTAGTCTAAAATACCAGCCAGAATGAAGAGTGGAATTCACATGAGATTGATTCCTTTGTTCAAATCTCTGAGTTTAAGAGTCATGACACATGAAAGTTTAATTGGATAGATTAGAATTTTTTTTAGCAGTTAGTCTCGAGTATATTTTATTTTTGAGCTTTTAAAATTAATTTTCATATATTGTCCATGCACATTCAGGAACAGAATCACTAAGTTAGGATATGATATGCATGTACATATGTTTTCAGCCTCTCCCTCTCTCTCCCTGTGTGAGTGTGAGTATAAGTGTGTGTGTGTGTGTGTGTGTGTGTGTAAGAAAGAGAAAGTTACACAGACAGAGCGAAGAGAGAAATGGGGGAGAAGGACATAGAATTATGAAGTAAATGAAGTCTGTAGATAATCATTCTAGGAGACGCTTAAATACAAAGATTGTGCCAAGATCTTGGATTTGTTATTACTTGACTTCAACAGAATAGGAGTGGGAGCCATGTCCAATGGTCCTATGTATTAAGTATTCTCTAATAGCATTCACATAAATAATCTTAAGGACCTGTTTCTTAACAACATAATTCAATATGCAAGATGGTGCATAGTCAATGATTATGGGGGAAAATTTGGATTTCAAAGTAAACATCCTTTAATTTAGCCTCACCCACAGAATATTAGCATTAAACCTCTTCTTTAATTCCAATTTCATTATATTTTCCAATAAAACAATAATTTTATCTCTAAACATCAGATGAAATAATTTACACTGTATTTAAGGGGCTGTTTTTTAGGGCATGAACAGTTTTTATCCTAAGAAGAAGGCTCATAAAGATACTTCAATGTGTTATGAAGACTGTTATGGTAATTCTATGGGTGCATTCCTTCAGCACATAGAAGCTTAAATATATGAGAAACTGTGTGTGTGTGTGTGCATGTGTGTGTGTGTAACTTAATACCTTCGATGGCAGCAGTCCTAACACAGTCAACTCAGGGTGGTTAATTTTAGAGGTACTCTTGATACACTTTCAGTCTGCTATTTATTTCTCAATCACAGAAACATACCTAATGTTTGTTCAGATTTACCAAGCTAAGGGATATTCTTTAAACTTTTCCTAGAGCAAGTACCCACTGTTCTGCCTGCAGAGAATCAAACCAATTCGGTGTCTTAAGAACATTTTTGTTTCTGTTGCAGTTAGATTATCCTTGGGGACGCTAGGAATAGCAGCAACCCAGGAAACTCCATCAATGTTATCACTACCTGCCTGAGCCTTGGCAAATCTTCTAGAACTTGGAGCTAAGGTGGAGAGAGTGGGAGGTAACACACCTAAAAGTTTAAATTGGAAGAGATCAGAACATTTTTTTTCTCCATCTTACCAGTAAAGCTCTCAGCTTGGTGCACTTTCAAACATCCCCTCTTGTTCACAGTAAGATCATGACAGTGCTGTCTACAGAGAATACTTTATCATGTCCCAGAGAGTATTACTTTTAAAAAGACAGAAAGAAAAGACCACCAGGCATGAATCCACTTGAACTGTTTAAAAATAATTACAGAGTCTTTTATCTAAGCAAATGTTTTCAAGTGTCTATTAAATCTTATCATTAGTGGTCCTGATGGTAATGTCGCCTAAGCTCAAGTTCTGAGTCAGAATAGGTTCATCTTCTAAACAGGCCCTTGTGAGAAATAGTTCTTTCATGACTGATGACTGATAGGATTCAGTGAAGTAAACCATAACATGAGGGTTCTCACCGCATTGTGCCATAATCTGATACTACGTGCTACAGGGCTTATAAGTGCTAGGCTAAGAGATGTCACTCATTTATATTAAAAATAAAAATGCTAATTTTTCATTTTTAGGTGTTCTGAGTGATTGCAAAACTAAACAACCACATTTGTATTTGACCTGCAAATGATTATATAAAGAATAGTCTGCAAGATCTGATAACCTTTAGAAATTAATAGACTTTGAATTATGCACAAATAAAAAAAAATGAAGCCTACACATGCATTCTGAGAGAAGCACTCTAAGAAATAAGCTTGAAATGGAGATTTTGATTCTTCCATGCTTTTTATTCCTAGTCAAAAAGAAGTGAGGAAACTTAGAGTAAGAGAAACATGGAGCTAGATGGAAATGAGGGAGTAGGTTGGCATACTTAAATCTGTTTAAACCAATGACTCTTGCTGCTTGCTATTTAATAAGTGGTCTGTTTCTAAAGGGAAAATATTTGCTAGAAAACTCTCTTGGTGTCTGAAAGAGTTAACCCAGATTCTAACCTACCTAGTGACCACACAATAGTGATATTCAGTTGACTGTGACAGAGAATCTGATCTCTGCTCATTTGTAGTGCCAAAGTGGCATCGCTTAAACTGTCAGGCTCCAAGTACCAAAAGCCCATCACCAAATATTCGTTTACTTGTGGTGTGCATCTAATAACTGACAGCTCTGAATCTCATATCATTTTTGGTGGCCTTCCCACTGACATGTTCTTTGATTAAGAAAATAGTCCGCCAGAAAGCCAGTGTGTCCCTAATGTGCCCACCTCAGTTTAACCTCCTTATTATGCTGGAATATTTTCCCTAAATTAGATTTCCTGTCCTCATAGTGGCAGTTTACATGAATTTAATACATTATAAAATGTACAGTCCCCTTGAGAATCTGTGATAGATTGTGGTATTTGAAACTCATATTTCCATGGGAAATGAAAGCCTAGGCTATGACCAGATATGTTATCAGCTTAGCATTATCTTAAGATAATGACACTATAAATGCTTGTCACCCCTGTCTGCTTCACAGCACTGGTGTTGGCTCTTTTGTGGTTCCTGAACAAAATGCAGAAAGTTCCGGAGTTGCTAGCAAAAGCCAGCCAAGATAGTCTCCTTTGTTCCATCTCGTAATTCACATAACCACACACAATGAGTCTCAGTATAATCAAACTAGGAAAACATTGCAGGAGTTAATTCCCAAAGAAAATGAATTATGTGATGTGCATAGGACATAGAAACCTGTGAAGAGACATCACAAGATCATGGGACTCTTAGCAGAAGACTCACTGCTACACACAGGCAATTGCAAGGTGAGGCTTGTGGCCATTCAAATCTAGAGAGAAGACTCAAGGGCCACAGGGTCAAGAGCACCATGGCGTTTTTCAACATCTTTAGCCACTTTCTACAGAAAGACCTAAGGAACTAAATGACTTGATATTTCTTCTGCTTCATCAGGTATTTCCTGGAGTTTCCCAGTGCCTGGAGGCTACTGGAGCTAGGAAGGCAGTAGAATAACCTCCATTTAGGTTAACTCCTAGGGCAGATCAGAATGGGAACGTTTCTGAGATATGTATCTGTCTAATAATGTTTTCTTGCAATTGTTTTAATGAATGATATTTCTCAAATTATTTCCATCCCTTCAGCTAGGAATACCTTTGCCTTTTTTCATAAAAGAAAGTGAATTAATTACTTTAGATCGAAGTCATAGATAGATAGATAGATAGATAGATAGATAGATAGATAGATAGATAGATAGTCAGATAAAATCATTTTTCTAGATGTAATTTTCATAGTGGCAAAGTGGAATTAATCATAGTTGTTACCACTTTTAAAGAATGTGCTCTTTGCCAGGCAATGGTGACACAGGCTTTTAAGCCTAGCACTTGGGAGGCAGAGGCAAGTGGATTTCTGAGTTTGAGGCCAGCCTGGTCTACAGCGTGAGTTCCAGGACAGCCAAGGCTATACAGAGAAACCCTGTGCTCTTCACTGAGCACTTTGTTTTTGGATTAGATGTATATAAAAGCTCATGTCATTGCCAGTTAGCTTTCTCTCCCTCAGCTTCTTGCTTGTGCATCAAATGTAAGTTCTCAGCAGAACCATTCCTGTCTGCTGCTATGTGTCCCCCACCTCACCGAGATGAGGTTAGACATGGTCAGTAACCCTCTGGAAACATACTTCCCAAATTAAGTCCTTTCTATTATAAATTGGCTTGGTCATGGTGTTTATTGTGGCAGCAGAAAAGTAACTGAGACAGAGATCTGGGTTCAAGAAAACATTGTTTTGTTTTATTTCTTGTTAGACACAGAGCAGTTTATGTTGATTCTTTTATCCCAAGTAAAACCAGGTTAATATTTTCAGGGAGTAGGGAGGAAATGCTTTATTTTTCTTATACTTCCAGACCATAGTCCATCACTGGAGGAAGTAGGGACCGAAACTCAAGCAGGGATCGAACATGAAGGCAGGAGCTGAGACAGAAGCCATGAAGGGGTGCAGCTTACTGGCTTGCTTCCATCGTTTTTTTCCCAGCAACCCTTATTATAGAACCCATGACCACTAGTCCAGGGATTGCATCACCCATGATGGACTGGGCCTCCCCATTGATCACTGAGAAAATACCCTACAGCTGGATTTCAGTTGAGGCATTTCCTCAACTGAAGCTATTTTCTCTGTCATGACTCTAGATTGTGTCAAGCTGACAAACAAAACCAGCCAGTACAGTTAGTTTTCTTTTCTTTCATTTTTTAAAATTTATTTTATTTATTTACATTTCAAATGTTACCCCCTTACCAGTCCTCCCTTTTAGAGTTCTTCACCCTATGACCTCTCCCCTTTGCCTCTGAAAGGGTGCTCCCCCTTAAACACCCAACCACCTATCCCCACATTACCCTCCCACCCCTCCCATCCCACACCCCAGCATCTCCCTTCTCTGGGGCATTAAGTCTCTACAGGATTAGACACATCCTCTCCCACTGAGGCCAGACAAAGTAGTCCTCTGCTATATATATGCCAGAGCCATGGTTCATCTTACAGAACCATTACAGAAATAAAGAAAATATTATTTTGCTAAAAGCCGTAAGATCAGTTTTTAATATTTTACTTTTTATACCACCCTTCCTTCTCCTTGGAATAATCTTCTCTGGAAGCAAAACCATGTCTTTTAGAGCAAGCTTTCTTCCTAGAGTTCCTTCTTTGACAGTGTCATTTCTTTCTCCTCACTGCAGCCTTGCTGAAAGCTTTACACCCTTTCCTTCTTGTAATTTTGAGGGCCTTGTGCTAGAGGTCTCTAAACTTATATCTCTTTGTCTCAGAGCCTTCAACAAACCCATACAAGCAAAAGTTAGTTGACTATTTAAACAGTTTGCCTTTTTCTTTTTCTTTTTTTTTTTTTTTTTTGGTTTTTCGAGACAAGGTTTCTCTGTATAGCTCTGGCTGTCCTGGAACTCACTCTGTAGACCAGGCTGGCCTCGAACTCAGAAATCTATCTGCCTCTGCCACCCAAGTGCTGGGATTAAAGGCATGTGTCACCACCGCCTGGCTAACAGATTGCTGTTTTAAAGGCAAGGTTCTTTTGATACAGGTCTAATATCTAACAAAAGCAGCAAATCATTTTCCGATGTAAACAAGTCAACTTCATATCAATGAAGACATATGATAAAACTTTAATCATAAGCAGATAATAAATCCAATAATTTTAGACTTAAGGTTTGGGAAAATATAAGTATATTTAGACCAGTTGCCTATCTATTTAAAAAATTCCCCCTAATAATAAACTTAAGGTAATCACACAAAATGGAATCACTGAAAGTCTGGTTCTGTGTTGCTTTGCTCTGCTAACGAAGATGTCTGGATTTTTTCTGGAATTTTTTGCTTCATTTCTCTAGATAATATTTGCTGACTCTGCTAATTATACAGACACTGAACTAGATTCTAGGATTGCTACTTATTATATGAAAACCAGATACCATATGCTACCCATCTACCTATGTCATGTGTTGAAAGCTCTGAAAGTGGATTCAGAGAAAAAAGGAGGGGAGCCCTTGATGAGAGGAATTATATACAATGCCACATCATGGTAGAGGAAGATGAGCAAGCAGAATGGTTTCCATATGCTCAAAATTGAAAGACATTACACATCCAAAAGGGTGAGAATGAAGACACGTATGGGTGTGGGTGGCCATAGCGTGGGCTGGCGGTGAATCCAGTGGGAAGAAGCAGATGCATAAGCAAGATAAACTTACCCAAGAGTTACAGATGTACCAGTGGAGTACAATGTATAATGGTTGGAATGGAAACAAAATAAATCTCTAAAAGTAAATATAGTTCATGAAACATAAGATTTTCGTAACCTCTGTCCATTCCCGTTTTATATACAACTGTTTTTTATGTTTGCTAGGATTAGATGGACAGAAAGTTTCTTCAATTTCCTCACTCTTCACAAACATCCTCTTTGTGTTTGTGGAATCTGAAAGTAGAGAAGTCAGTTGGATGTAGGGGTATCAGCCACTAGGGAAGGAAGCTACTTAGCACTCCACTTCTTTCTCATTACAGAAATAAAGAAAATATTGTTTTGTCACTGAGTAGGGGTGGTATTAGTAGAAAGTAATTGCTATATTTATCTTTGGGAATTTCATACATGCCTGTAACATATCTTAGTTCTATTGATACCCCATTTCCATCCCCCAACTCATCCCAATCCTTAGTGTATCCCTCCCAACTTTACATCTTTTTTTTTATTATTATTCTTTATAGCCCACTAAACCCAATTAATGATAGTCATATGCTTATAGGTGTATAGACACTCTCTGGACCATAATAAACATACCTGAGAACATCTCTAAAGAAAAGTGACTCTCTTTCCCCTAGTAGCCATCCCGTCTCAGCAGTTCCTCAGCTTGGTTTGATGCTGTGTTTACCTCTCCCTTTCCATTATGGAATACTAACTGGCCTTGTTGTGTACATGTCTTTTGCAGGTATAACCACAGCTGCTCAGAGTTCATTAATGTGATCACCCTGTAATGTACATAAGATACAGTTTTGTTCTAGTCGTTTCAAACTCCAACTCTTACCAATTTTCAGCTCCTTCTTTTATGATGTTCCATGAGCTTTGCAGAAAAGCAGTGTAATATTTATGTTTCATTCATGGCTGAGTAGTCCATAGATATTTGTTCTTAGAAATATGACCAGCCATCACCTACTGCACAAAGATGTTTTTATGATGAGGATTGAATAATGTACTAATCTTTGAGTATGGAGACAAGCATTTAGAAAGCCGATACATATTAAGTATGCTTAGCAAAGTAGTAGTAGTAGTAGTAGTACATTTATCCTTAAGATCTAAGAGCTCCCTAGAAACAAGTATCTTGGCCAGATTTCCAGTATCTGGGATGAGATACCTCTTTGTCGCATCACTTTAAATAGCCAAAAATTAAAACCACTAAGCTGCCAACCAGCAGGAGTAAATAAAATATAGTCACACATAACCAATGAAGGAAAAATAGGAAATTCTTTTTACATATCTACATGAAATGGTATCCAATATGCAGTATTTCAAACTTTTCATAAGGCAACATACATTTATGTAGCCTTAAATATAATAGTTCATCTCCATAACATCCATGCCCCTACTATATGCATATGCCAAGCATTATTATAACTCCCAGTGTTCACAGATGGATAACATTATTGTTGACTTTTTGGTCAGTTCCAGCTTGATTTCGCCAAGTTCTGTCATATCATCAAGTTTTGCTAGGTAACCATGAGCAATGGCAATAGTCTGCATTGGAGAACTGCCACTCTTGTGTGGTTCTTATGAATAAATAGAAAATTACATTCAAATATTTAAAACTGATACCATTATTTCTTTTTTAGTAAAAACATTCTTAGACTTAAAATTTACAACATAGATATTATACAAATGTCAAACTGTCATGAAAACCTATTTGAGTACTGTCTTTCTTTAAATACTATCCTTTTCTTAGCTTAATATAACTATACTTATTACACATATGACAAGATTTCTTACTTTATTTCCCCATCTCTCAAACTCCAAGCAAAAACTTATTCAACTATGTATATATTTGTTTAACTAGTTAATTAATTTCCCTCTGTCATGCCCTAATTTCCTTCAGCCTACTAACATATGATGCTGCCATGAATCATTTTCATTGAGTTCAAGAGTAACACAGATGAATAATTCTTGCTTTTCTTTAATTAGTTTTTGTTATAACAAATACTTCAATTGATAGTTTGTTCACTTTAAAATGCAGATTGAAATCTGACCAGCAGCTAGGCAGCTAGGTTTGATGTCACATGCCTTTAATTTCAGCACTCTTGGGGCAGAAGCAGGCAGATCTCTGTGAGTTCCAGGCTAGTCTGGTGTACAGATCCAGTTTGAGAACAGATAGGGCTACAAAAAAGAACCTTGTCTTGAAACAAAACAAGAACAAAAACAAAAATAAAACAAAACAAAAAAAACCAAAAACCAAAAACCAAATAAAAAGGGAAAGAAATCTGATCAGTATGTTGGAATGTGAATCCCAGTAACTGATACTGGTAGATTGGGTCATAAGGTAGAGCCATTATAGTTAATGATTTGCAGGAAAGAATGGAGTAGACGTTCTGGAAATTTTGCCTACTTTTCTCTTCCATACCCTCTGTTATTAGTAACTTTTCTGTTGTTGGGATGAATTAGCATGACCAAAAGCAACTTAAGGAAGGGTAGGGTTTATGTATGGCTCTAGACCAAAAATCCATAATGACTGGAAAGCAATGGCAATGATGACCAGAAGGTAAAAAGGTCATGTTTTATCCACACACAAGATGCAAAGAAACAGTTTTGAACAAGACTCTACATACTAAAGGCTGTACAATATCTTTCCCCCAAAGCATTTCAAACTAAGGACTAAATGTTCAAATATATGAGCCCATGGGCATCCCTCATTCAGACATCACAGTCCATTTTCATTTTTCTTTACACTGTAAGTTTATGCACCAGGAGGCTCTCTCGAGATTCATCTCTCTGATCTTGAACTTTTCAGCCTCCAAAACCATAAGCCTAATAAGCTTCTTTTCTTAATAAATAGCCCAGTCTTAACTACTCTGTTATAGCAACAGAAAACAGAGTAAGACAACTACTTATGTCTTAATGTTAATTATATGCATAAATAGAAATGTACTCCTTAATCTGTATAATGAGTATGTGCTAACCATTTTTAAATTAAAAACAAACCAGTGGGAAGGTTTGTTTTTTTAATAAAAATATAACAAGAAAATTTCTATTTTAAGAAATAATAATTTAAAAATGACTACATAAAATAAGGAAGTGCATTTAAGAAAAGACTTAAGAAATACAAAACATGGTTAGTATTGATGTTGTCAAGGGGTTTTGAGCTATGGTAAGGTGTTTTTTTTAATTATACCAAATGGTATAAAATAAAATGTCTACTTTACCTGTAACATTTTCACTCACATCTACTTAGCATAAGTTAAGCACCTCATGATAATTATCAGACACATGAAAATTTATTTCATATTTCTACAAGCACTAGCCTGTACTCTACTGCTCATTTATTTTTACATATTACATGCCTTTTAAAAGACTTATTTCTTTGTTTCATGTATGTGAGTTCACTGGCTCTATCTTCAGACACACCAGAAAAGGGCATCATCCCATTACAGATGGTTGTGAGCCACCATTTGGTTGCTGGGAATTGAACTCAGGACCTCTGGAAGAGCAGTCAGAGTTCTTAATACTGAGCTATGTCTCCAGCCCTACATATTATATGTTGCACTGAAATGTTTATGTCCTTTCATAACCCTACTCCCAAAGATAAACTGCTATGATAAGGGACTTTGGGAGATGATTAGGTTCTGAAGGCAAAGATGCTGGAAGAAGAACAATCCCTTCTCCCAACACCATAAGGAAATGGAACTCTCGGTGTGTGGTCCAGGAGGCATGAACAGCCAGACATGGACTCATCCTGCACCTCAAGTTTGTATTTGTCAACACCTAAGAATCTAAGCAGTGTGTGTGACATTCTAGACAAGTGAATTATCATGAGTTATAGCTGCAAGACCTTTTAAATATGAAATCAGCTAACTTACTGGTTGTATACCTAAATATTTAATAATATTTACCATAAAAGGTGTTTTTCCTTGTATTTTCTAATTTTATTATGCAAATCTGGATAGGCTGCTAGCTTTGTCCATTAACTTCATGTGATATCCAGTAACCGAATGGCTTTAGTAATTATACTCCTATTGTAGTCATTTTCTTCTTCATTTAAGTATGGAAGTATATTGCAAGTTCGAAATGATCATTTTATGTCCTCTCTAGTTTGCATACCTTTCACTCTGATATTAATATGGCTTTTCCTGTCTTACACTGATGTTTAGGCTTACTTCCTCAGTGTAACTATATGCAGATATGAAATATTTTAAGAGTAATAATTAAATCATAAAGGCACCACCCTCTGAAATCATCAATGGCAGTAGTGCAGGAAGTCAGTATCATGGGAACTAATCAGATACCATGGGAAACAGGTTACATTAAAAAGCAAGGACCTCTCACTGGTTTGGCTCCTATGAATGTACCACTCTGTTCTGCCTTGTTATGCTAAACCTGCCAAAGCTCTGACTAGAAATCAATTCTATCATAACTAGTTAAGTAAATATTCTTACCCATAAATTACCTTGCCTCCAGTATTTTCTTACATAACACAAATCAAAGTAAGACACATCTATTTTTTTCCCAAATTGTTTTATTGGTTTTGCTTTAAAATAATAGTAAATAATAGTAGTGATAATAAGCATTCTCACTATTTTTCAAAACATGCAATCTAAAATTTTACTATCATAAAAATCACCATGTTGGTGTTTGTATATTTTATTATGTTAAGAAATTACTTTTCTTTGTTATTGAGTTTATATCAAGAACAATTTAATAGGGACTATAGAGGTAGCTCAGTGTTTAAAAGCACTTTGGGCTTGCAGCGGACTATGGGACTATGGTTTATCTCCCAACACCCATATGGTAGGTAGCTCACAACCAACTTCAAAGGATCTGACTCTCTTCTGGCTTCTACAGGTCATACACACACACACACACACACACACACACAGGCAAAGCACTTATACACATAAA
>NW_022196912.1:61639078-61655570 GCF_008632895.1 Mastomys coucha
GGCTGGCCTCAAACTCAGAAATCCACATGCCTCTGCCTCCCAAGTACTGGGATTAAAGGTGTGCACCACCACCACCTGGCCTAGTAGATAATCTTTTTAAAAAGAGTATTTAAAGACATGGGCCTGTGAGTTTCCCCAAATTGATTATTCCACATTTTAAACTCACTATGACATGCTTCCACCTTTGCATATTCACAAGCTCTATACCTCCTTATAAAGTCTGGGCCATTAAGGCTTGCTGACCCCTCCCCTCAGTGGTAGCCTTTCAAGCCCCACCTCCACCCCAAATTAACCTCTTGCATGAGGCCTGTTATGTGGAGTCATTTTTGCAGCATTCCTGGCTCCCACTCCCCAACTGCCACAAAACCCTTAAAATAACATCATAGGCTATTGGAACTCTACATTTAACATTGTAGGATGGGCTTAACCTTAAGGCATGTAAAGGCTATTCCCCTAGCCTATGTGTGTGTGTGTGTGTGTGTGTGTTACTACTAGATATACTAGTTTTCAGTGGACATTTCATCCAATGGATAGAAATCACAAAGAAAAACAATAAAATAATATTTCTTTCTTATTTGAATTGGAAACCTCTCTTTCACTCTAAAGTTATATTGTATAATTTGTTGGTAGTCAGGATTTATAGAGATCACTCTGTTCTGCACTGTAGTCTGCACTTTCCTTTGTTCCGGGATTTGCCATCCAGTGTTTCTAAACTTCTAATTGTAGTCTAACAAAAGTTCACATCCTAAGACCATTCAGGTCATCCAAGTCTATTCTCTAGAATGCTCACTGCATTTTCCTATTGTTTCTTCGTGTCAGTTTCTAGCTGCATTTTCAAGAAGGCATTGCGTATTCAAGATGTTGGTTTCCTTTATCTTAGAAATCAGAAGTTTTGCTATGATCTTTGAATATACCATATTCCTTAGAGAAGTATACTTATGACATCAGCAATTAGAAAATTAGAAAATTATTTAGATCCTATTTAAAAAAAAAAAAGTAGTCAATTGCATTTGCATGTGTTTGGGAATAGAAACACCCTGTAGGATTGTCTGCAGCTGCCATTACCAGAACATTTACTCTTATAACAAGCTTCAGTGAAAATTGTTAGACATTAAATGTACCATTCACCATCCCCAAAACAGATGCTAAGTGATGGGTATTGAGTATTGAATCTTTTAACAAAATCAAAACAAACACAAGCCCCCATGAGCTTAAGGTAATGATAGCTCAGTGGATAAAATGCTTGCTTGGCCAACATGATGACTGGCATTCAGATCCTCAGGACCTTTGAAAACCTAATTAGACATACCTGCAACCCTAGACCTGAGCCAAGGTAGAATGGAGGCAGACAAAGGCTTGCTGGCCAATCTAAGTATGACTGAAACAAATAGTTCTGGATTGACTGAAAGAATCTGTTTCAGTAAGTAAGGTTAGAGAACAATAAAGACACCAAATATGACTTCTAGTATGCATGTGCAACTCCAACTAACATCCACACCATTTACACTCACACACACATACACACATACACACACACACACACACACACACACGCACACACGCACGCACACACGCATGCACACATACCACATGCTCTCTCTCACAAACAACTAAAATACAAGCAAACAATGTACAAAATCAAATATTAAAAGAAAATAATAAAGCATTTCCTTTCTCACTGGAGCTGCTACCACTAAACTAAAGGTTGTGTGAAGGATAATCCTATGCAGCACTCTCACATCAGCCCATTATACTTGGCACTTGAACTGAAACAACCTATATCTCTGGCTTAAGTCAGGTAATATTTTTCCTCCACTAAAAATCAAAGTTTGTTCGACATTTCTAACATACGTCAGCTTTATTTCCTTCTGTAAATTACACGTGCATCCCTTTGCTTCAGCGAGGCAGTAGAGCACTTCCTCCTCATCACTAGGGAAACTGTTTTGTAGTCTAGCATCTATGCAAACCATTCCTGCAATGGCAGTGGACTCAGGTCTCTGGACCAGTGAATGATTATTGCCCATCCACCGAGTGTTCTCAGATGGGAGGTCAGTCAGCTATAAAATCTTTGGTTAATAGCTTGGGCAATTTATGTTAGCTATTTGAGAGTGTTTAGAATATTTTACTTAAAAGTGAATGGTATAGCATATTTACTCCCAACAACAAAAAGAGGATAAGTATTGTCAATAATACCATTTTACAGAAGTGGAAATTATGTCCCAGGAAGTGTAAGTAACTCCCTTTAGTTCATATTGCTCTGGAGTGCAGAGCCATGATCTAAAGCTATTCCTTCCGATTCCAACCACTTTGCCCACTTATTTCCCATAGCTGAAGTCAGCAGAAATGATGTTTTCACTTATCAGACCCCCAGGTTTGTTCATTCTGTCTCATCTTAAAAACAGTAAGACAATTACTAATATTGGAAATAAATACCACAGGGTTAAAACAGTTATTTAGTGTTTAAATGTGTTAATGGAGGAGTCTGCTCTTTAATTTACTATTTCACTATAATATTAATATCTCTAGAGACATATTTAAGAAATAAAAGGCAAACACCACAAACACTGATTCATGTTCAAACAAGCACATGCACGTGCATGTGTGCATGCACACACACACACACACATGACCCATTACATTATTTTAAAATAGACAAATTCCAAATGCTCTTCTTGTACTTCAGGTTTGTAGAACATAGGCTGTGTGGGCCTCCTAGCTGCTGGTCTGGTCTTCATCTGCAGTCCTTTGTCATCCTGTTTCAAAGCAGTCTCACATTCTCATGTCCTGGGTGGAGTGGAGTTGGATGGACTGCAATTTCTTTGCAGAGAATGAATAAAAGGTAATCTATTCTTTAGTGATTTGAAAAAAGTGGATGAAAGCAAAAGAAGAAAGTAAAGAAAAATGAGGGGATTAATCTGAATAATATTTGCCAATGGAAGAAACAGAAAACACTCTTATCAGTTGAAAAATAATGTGTTTAGATAAATATTTATGTGTTTCCATAGTCTGCACAGTTAATGCCCCTTCATGTATCTTGCAGGCAGTTAAGGGAAACAACTACAAATCAGAAATAAGGAACAAAATGAACTCCCTCCCTCCCTCCTATTACTCCATTACTGAAAGCCAGCTTAGTAATCACTTCTTTTCCTTCCTACTGTATTTTGATAAGCAATGCAAAACAAAATCTGTAGGATTCATGGAATGCTTCTGCTATAAATGAAAGAACGAAATACAGCAATAGTGAGAAATTAACTCATATTTACTTCAAGCAAAGGAAAGTGTGTTGGGAAAACAACATATCCCTAAAGAGAAACAGCACCAAAGCATTAAAATAACGAGATAAACAGCATCATTCTTTCCATGGACTATGAGGCAAACCAGTTGTTCATGGACTAATGCATTTCAATTTTGGTTTCTGCTACCATTTCTTGTATAAACCTTGAGATTTGATTTTATCTTGGTTGCTTCCACAGTAGAGACTAAATGAGCCTGAGTCAGACCAACTTAGGGAAGTACAAAAATAAATCTACCAGAAACAAAAAGTATGGTTTGGGCCCAGACAGACATTTTGAAAATAATCCATGAGCGATACTAGAGTTCCATGTCTTTAGTGACCACCAGAGCACATGCAATTAAATGACGTCTTTCCTTTGTCCAGGCTGTTCTCAGCCAAAACAATAAGATTCTTTTTCTACCATTACAGAGGGAATCCAGATCCCGTATCTAGGAAACTCTTCAAGACATTGTTACTCTGTATAAATCTGTGATTAACCACACATATGTCTTATCCTTTATTGACATTTGCTCTTATAATTTTGTTCAAGAGTAAAATGACATATAATCCACATAGAACTGTGGGTTATACTCATAAAGTGACTTAATCTAGTATTAAAGACTATATGTAATTTCAGCATATTCAAAGTATATAAGAACAAATGTGTAAAAATAGAATTTCAAATGAATCCCAGCTGTTGTAAAAATTGATTTTGAAAGTAACTGTGTATTGTCTCTGTGTTTGAGAAACCAAGTTGAGTAAGTTCCCAGCAAGGTGGAAGCTAATATCACTTTTTCTCAACTATGTTAGACAAGGCTCGGGAAATTATGTTAAGGGCTAAAATTAGACATGATAAAAGCTTTATTATAAAATTATAAAACAACACTGTTTAGAGCTGTCACAGAGTTCCAAGTTTTAATGGAATTTAGTGTTTTTTATAAATTAGAAACATTCAAATAACTCCTCTTTGTCTGTATCTCTGATGATAAATCACTAATTTTGTAGATTTAACAAATGTTAAAATGGGCTTCTTTCATATAATACAGATGCAGTTCTCATGCATTTATTATAGAAAATCAAACAGTTGGAGAAACACATATAAGATTCATGTTAAAATGTTATACATGGACTGTCAAGCTGCATCTGTCAGTTTTATATATGAGAAATTATGGATATCTCTTTAATTAAAAATAAGTTAAATTTTTAATTAAGAAACAGTCAAAATTTTTGACTCAGTTAGTCAAAAAATCATTATAGAAACTTAGAAAATTTCATGTACAAAGCACAACCTTAATTTTTTATACATTAGAGAACAGAGAGTATATTCATAGTAAAGACTAATTTTAGGGTACTACAACAAATAATTAAATTAAGATGAACAGCTAGTGAGTATTGGAGAAACTATTATAGGATCTACAGACTTATCTAGCAAAGCAACTGTGTTATATGTCATGCTTCTTATTTGATGCCAGCTAAAACTACAATATGCTCACCATACCAGCACTCAGGAGACAAAGCAGAGTTTATACAAAATGCCAGCATAGGTTTGACACCCTATATCAAAAATAAGTAAAAAACTAAACAAATACTTAGCTCTAGGGGCTATAGGTCTACAAAGAACCTACCAAGAATGTACTGAGCTCTAACTTCAGTCATCAATGATACAAAAACTTAAAAATATAAACTTATTAACCATGATTTTCAGAATCAATATCAACCTCTGTTACTTATTTCCTTAGAGTCTCCAGCTTCCACTGTAGATGGGTCAAGAACCTGTGAAATTTAGCCGTAAGAGAAAATGCCATGAGTGCCTTCAAGGTTATCAAGTAAAACCTTGATACCTACTCCATTTCTATTTTTCCCCCCTCTAGTTACCTTGTTGCCATTCTTAATTGCATAGCCACAGGTATCATTATACAGGTAACAATGTCTCAAAAAGAAAAGCTCCCAGCTATTCTGAAGCAGAACTTACAGTTAATTATCCAACATAAAAAAGGAATAAAGTTACAGCAATGTTTCCTCATGGATTTTCCAAGTTTATAATTTAGTAAGACCATGCATACTATAACATGCAGATTAGGTGCTTTTTTAAGGACTAAATGTTCTTTTATTTTTTTTTTAAGTTTATATGGATTCTTTGTGAGTTTTCCATCATCCATTCTAGTTCTGCTCATCTCCCTGTCACCTCATATTCTCCCTTCACTCTTACAACCTCCCCACCCCAGAATAAAAAACCACAAAAACAAATAATAACAACAAAATCAAAACAACAACAAGACTAAAGGATAGACAACATCTCAGGGAGTAAGTTGTAATATGTTACAGTGTGTCCCACAGTATATTCTTCTATTCACACATCTTCACTTGCAAATGTTCATTGCAATGAGTCATTAGTCTAGTTTGAGATCTCTGGTTGATCCCAACTGTTCAAAGATGATACAGATTTTGAGGTAGGTCAACTCAGAGCCCTGGACCTGGGCCTGGATGGTAGCTGAGCTGGTCTGCATGCAGAGTCTCCTGATCTCATGCACTCAGGCCTGACTCACCTGCATTCACAACTCCAGAGCCAACTCCACTGTGCTGCCTTGTCAAGACATGGTTGATGAATGGGGGCATCCTCCCAGGTGTGGGGCTGGACCAGCTCTCCTATACACTCAGGGTTGGCTCACCTGTGCCCTTGCCATCAGGGCCAACCCCACTGTGCTGCCCAGGCAAGGTTCAGGACCCACTCTCCCTAGTGCTGAAGCCAGCAAGGGGCAGGACTAGCTTACTCACTCTCATGACACCAGGGAAGGAGTATAAGTTCTAAAAGACCAAAATGCACTGAGAAAAAGTCATAAAGAATTAAGCATACATATATGTATGTGTGTGTGCATATATATGCATACAATATATATTTATATATGACCTACAAAAGTTAAGTCCAGAAAACTTAAACAAGCTATTAAAAAGACCTACAATCAGCAATCTTTAAAGATCTTTCACAAAGACAAATCCAGGGCTGGATAAATTATTGCTAAATTCTACCAGAGTTTCAAGGTAGAACTTACACCAACTTACACACAACAAGGGTATGTGTGTGGTGGTGGAGTGGGGAGAATACACAAACTCATTTTACAAAAACAGTGCAACACTGATATAAAAACACACAATAATCCATGCTATCCTTACTATGGGGAAGTGGGCAGGGCACAGTCTCCTCTCCTGCTCTAATTTCCATTAACATGAGTGTTTTCTAATATAGCAACAAAAGAAAACTGTTTCAGAGTTTGACATGACCTCTAGTATAATGGGATGCTTCTATTTTCTTCATTATGAAAAGTTTCAGACTCATCAAGCAGCAACAAGGTATCTCAAGACTAGAAATGCAATCCTTGGGGAATGAAGGCTCTTTCTCCAATCCATGAGGCTCTTCACAGGAGTTAGATTCTCAAGAATATCTCAAGACTATATCAACATTTCTAACACTATAGGAAAAGTTAATTCTGTCTTTCTGTTTGTCTGTGTGTCTTTCTCTGTCTCTGTCTCTCTGTCTCTCTGTCTGTCTGTCTGTCTCTCTCTCTCTTGATCTCTCTCTCTCATACACACACACACACACACACACACAGTGAGGAGCCAGGCTGGACCAATGGATTCAAGGGGCATTCTTTGTTTTAAATGTTTTAATAATGGGCTAATGGACAAACTGATCTCTGGGCCTATCCTATTTTGTGAAACCTTTCAATTAGTGTCAAGTCCTATGGAAACTTTTACATTCCTTTCACCCATGTCACAACTCTCTGTAACTCCAGTCCCAGGGAGCAGTGAAGGGCTCTCTAACAGGCCCAAGCATTACAAACCTGGCACACAGCAAGCCTTGCCCTTTCCCCTTTCCTCCCTCTTGATAAACCATTAGAATATATTCCTAAGGCTATTCCTCAAGGTTCATTCCCTTATCATTCTATTCGCTGACTTATTCCTGAGACTGAACACCTAGGTCCAGCTATGGAAAACCATTATTTGGCTTAACTGGTGAACCATCCAGTAAGACTTAAACTCTTCCTAGCACAGATTTCCCCTTTTGTGCCATGAAAACAACTCCTGAAGAACCACTTGTTGGCTGGCTGCTTTTGCCAGTATCCAGAGACAGCTGCACACACGCATCCCACCCCGACTCTCCATCCCCACCCCCACCCCCACCCCTCCAGGATAATAAATCTCCTTTGTGCTGAAAAGGTAATGTCTGGTATGTTCTGTGCCTCTGAGTCACAGCACTGGGTGTTATCCTGAGTCTCCCTTGACTCCCTTAGAAATGGGACTCTCCTTCCTGCCCTCTGCAAGCACAGCACACACATAGTGCGCAGACATAGATGCAAGCAAAACACCCATATGCTTAATGTAGAAATAAAGGTTAAAACAGATTCGAGTGGGTGATGGTTGTGCATGATTCTAATTCCACATTTGAGAGGCAGAGATAGGTAGATATCTGTGAGTTTGGAATAGCCTGGTCTACATAGTGAGTTCCAGGACAGCCAGGGCTATACAGAGAAACTCTGTCTCAAAATAAGTAAGTAAATAAGTAAGTTAAAAAAAGATAAATAAAATATTTTGAATATGTACATGTATTAATGTGTTTGAGGTCACTTTGGAAGGCTTAAGAGCAAGTACTCTCTCTCTCTCTCTCCCTCTCTCTCTCTCTCTCTCTCTCTCTCTCTCTCCCTCCCTCTCTCTCTCTCTCTCTCTCTCTCTCTCTCTCTCTCTCTCTCATTTCTAAAATCTAAAGTTTTGAAAAACTTCAATTTCAGGAAAAAAAAACTAGTTACTACACTTTACCTCTGGCAGGCTTATCTAAAATTAATTGAAATGCTAATTTTATGCTTACTCCTTAAAATGATTTGGATCTGGTGTTTTCTAATGTTAACTATAGAAACTGGGTTAACAGAAAATCTGATTACAGAATCTTGGAGAAGTAATCTAAGGATGCTAAACATGTTTTCCTAAATGCTCAAAACATCTCAACTCCCTTTGCTGGACAAACATAAATTGTAAAATTAAAAGTTTAATTTCAGAATTGACCAGTATACAAAGAAGCTTTTGACTTGGTTCAATTAAAAATATGCATTTAATTGACAATTTTGAGAAGGGCTAAGTTTTGTTTTGAAAAAGTTGCTAAGAGATATTATACTGTTGCTCTATATAACGTACGTTAGTACCTACATAGGTTTCTAGTGTTCCCTTTCCCGGATTGAGGATTTGAAAACAGGTCTCAGTAAGAAACTTGAAGAGCAGAGCATTTAGTATAAAAGGAAAGATGGGCTGAAGGAACCTGCAGCTTCCAAGAAAACATGCCGGGAGACAGTAATTGGTAGAAAAGATGATTTCATTTAAGGCCTTGAAAAAAATGGAGTAGAAACCATATGCTGTACCCATGTTCAAGGTGGGAAGTCATCTTGGGTGTTTTTATGGAGAAAATCACAGTGGGGGAAAAAAATCCTGTGCTTAGAGTTCTTTGTTCCCTGGTAAACTTTTCCTTGAAGAGTAGGGATCTGCTCTGACTCTCCTAGAATTTTTCTGAGTTCTCAAAAATCTTCCACCCCTATAAACATACTGAAGGAAGGAAAATCTCAAAGCTAGAGCACCAGGTGAGCCAAGGGTGAGTGTAAAGGATGGACCTGGCCCTAGAAGTGAACGCAGTGAGCATGGCCGGATAGCCCTGCTCCAATGGAACATGTATTAGTCAGGGTTCTCTAGTGTGACAGAACTTATGGTAGTTTCTATGTAGTAAAGGAATTATTGATGACTTACAGTCTGTAGTCCAACTCCCAACAATCAACTCCCAACAATGGTCGGTAACAGCTGTGAATGGAAGTCCAAGGATCCAGCAGTTGCTCAGTACCACAAGGCAAGCAGGTGAAGCAGAATCA
This sequence comes from Mastomys coucha, assembly GCF_008632895.1. Classification (NCBI taxonomy): domain Eukaryota; kingdom Metazoa; phylum Chordata; class Mammalia; order Rodentia; family Muridae; genus Mastomys; species Mastomys coucha. The sequence continues at coordinate 61,648,256 of NW_022196912.1, forward strand.
GCTTTCCTTCTTCCAATGTCCTTATATAGGTCTCTAGCAAAAGGTGTGGCCCAGGTTAAAGGTGTGTGCCACCACACCTTTAATCCCAGATGACTTTGCTTGAACCCGTAGATCTTCCAGTCTTAATCTTCTAGGATTCATAGCCACTATGCCACCACACCTTTAATCCCAGATGATCTTGAACTAATAGATCTTTCTATCTTAATCCTCTGGGATTCATAGCCACTATACCTCAAGATCTCCATGCCAAGATTCAGGTTGGAAACTTGTTATCTCTCAGCCTCCAGATTAGGGCCAAGTGAGCCTTCTAATTCTGGATTGAAGTTCATTTCAGATATAGTCAAGTTGACAACCAGGAATAGCCACTACAGAACATAAGCATCCACTTTATGCAAATATATTCTGTGCTTTCCACTGTGAGTTTTGATCATTCTTCCTTAAGACTCGCTAACATGTTGGTGTTTTGACTTGTTCACTGGTTTTGATCTGACTGTGCTTATATGCCCTGCTCTCTCAATGTATATGAGGTTTAGGAGATACAGAGTAGCTATTGAACCAATTCTATATGTTTTCATTTATTTCCAGACTGTATAAATTTATATAGTTATAGAAACTGATAGGACAACTCCGTTGACTTTAGTTTCTTAGATTTTTAAGAATTTTTGTTGGGAAACGTATATATTATACAATATTTATATTATATAAATGACACATAAAATATATATTAGATCACATAAGATATATGGCAGGTGACAGACCACCCTGCCTCCATTTTACACTTAAAAGTCATCTTATAGTAAAGACAGACTAGATTAATTGGTTTTTATGATTAAATTTGTTTCTCAGATAGGGCTATGTTCCATCAGTAACTTTAACTACAAAATGGTTCTATACTGCCTCTTTCAGGAAATGGCAACCATGCCTTTGTTTTAAAAGTCGTTATAAGCATATTGCAACCCTACCTTTTTTTCAAAAGATTGTTATGACTACCTTGTCCTGACCACCTAGCTAACATGTTTTTGTTTTAGAAGGTTGTTTTGACCAATTTGTTATGCTCATGCTTTGCTTCTGTAACTCCACCTATTTGCCTGCTAAATCTTCCATTTGGAAACCCCCCTGTTCCTTGTCTATAAAATTCATTATCTTTCCCACGTCCATTGCTGACCTCTTGAACCCCTTTCAATCTGTCTATCTGACTATTGAAACAGCGAATCCCAAAGAGATCGAAATCTCCCCATTGAAAGAAGAAATCTCCCCATTGACAGAAGGTAAGGGTACCAGCAAGAGGGGAAGCTTGCCTCTTTACAAGAGATTTCAAGTAGTTCTAACAGTTTGTTAGACCACCTTATGGGATGAAACTGAAACCCAGACTAGAAGACCAGTGATGGACATGACAGCATTATGGAAAATGCTTAGATGTCCATGTTTTAACCCCTAAGTAAACACTGATTTTACTTCAGGATGTGAAGATGAACTTGAGGGCTTTGCTGGATCTCTTCCTCCTTCTTCTCAATACAGCCACATTAAACAAATCTCCCTTTCCAGCTATCTACTTTAATTTGGCTTTTTTAAACTGTCTTATTAAGGACAGGTGGTAGGAATTGATGTGGGACACAAGTTCTAATGTCTACCTTCTCTGATAACACAATTAATTCTTAATTTGAGAATGAAAACTGATCATTGGAGAGTCTCTGGACTTTATTAACAGGATAATGATGACATCTTTGTCAGATTCTTCTAGAAACAAATTGAACAATTTTAATCAGTCTCACTGCAAAGTATAGTCAGGTCAATCTCTAATGTCCTGCTTAATCATGTACCCATAAGATGTTTGAACTTGTGATCTCGTTGGTTCAAAGAAATGTACTTTTTCATTTTTAACTGAAAAATCTCAAATCCCTTCCATTCCCAGGCCAAATACTAATTCTGCAATAGTGTACCATTCTAAGTGTGGCTGCGGAGGGACAGAGCTCACACCATGTGCTTTGTTTCCACATAATCCTGTAGAGTTTGTAGTACATAATGTCTCACTTTGTTTGTTTGTTTGTTCACTTGTCATGGGTTGCCAACTAAAATGCCTAGTGCAAGTTATGGGATACCTCTTCTTGAGTTATTGGTCAGAAGTATCCTGGAGATCCCCAAAGCAATAAAATAATGCAGGCTATTGTCATTATACGTGGATGCTGACCAGAACATGATGTTCGCATCCTATCATTTAAGATAGCGTATGCTTTGATCACAGGACATGAAGAAATAAAATCTGTACTGTTCAAGAAGGTTCTTCACTGCTGGCTAGCTTTCATAGTACCTAAAGGCACTTTGTGAGGGGCTACAGGTAAAGAAAGTTGCCAACATTCTTCTTCACCTGTGAACCCTGTGAACTACAATAATGATTGGCACAGTAAACTATATACCCAAGGATGCAACAGAAGTTATGGATCTACCAACTGCTTTCTGCCTGAGAGTAAGGCCTATTCTACAGGAGGAAATGCATGCCTAGTACCATAAATCTAGCTCAGAATCCACAGTTGGAAGAACCAAGCTTCAGGAGGGAACCAACTATTATTTCTGTGTTGAATGAACATATTTTCAAAATACCTTCTAAATTCATACCTCTCTATGCATAGACTAGTACAGTTCTTTGACCATGTCACAGAAGGTTTGTAAGCAACTGATGGTAGTTTGTATAAAAACTCACAGCTGGTCCAAGTTCACAGAATAAGTATCTGTGAAATGTTCCAACAATTGTTGCATCTTTAGCCCATTCACTCTAAGGCTCAAGTACTATTTCAGAAAAATTTTAAGAGCCATAAGTCATAGGACCAGAACCAAACAGTATCATTTGGACATGACAAAGTTGGTGTACTTGTGAACTTATGGCTGCCTGCACTGGACCTACAAGAGATCAGATTTACTAATATTTAAGCATTGGGGGAGGGTAGAAATTACAAGGCTCTACCCCTAGTGGAAGAGTTATTGACAGCTGATGGCATCTGGAGTTAGTCAGTTTTTCTTAAGGGTGTGGTCCCAAGTAAGTTGACTATGGCCCAATGATGCCCCAACACCCATGAGTGTACACACAGCACAAATTGGGCTTAATAAATTATTAAAAATAAAGGGGACCTAAGATGGGGGAAGGATGGTGAGGTGGACCTAGAAGAGATACAGGAAAGTGTAGGAAGTGAGTATGGTTAAAAAAAACCATATATATGTATATATATGTATATGTATATATGTATATATACATATATATTACAAACTCTCAATAAAATAATAAAAATTATATTTAAAAATGTTTCTCATTATATCATGCTATGCTCTGCTTGAGGACATGGCTTAGTGAGTAAAATGGTTGTTGCAAAACTTTTGCACTGAGAACATGAGAGTGAATCCTTAGAAATCATGTAAAATGTTAGACATGACAGAGCTCATCTGTAACCCCAGAGGAGAGAAAGGATAGAGATGACACATCCTGGGGATGTATTAAATAGTCAGTTTAGCCAAAATGGTGATCTCCAGATTAAGGGAGACAACTAATCACTAAAACTATAAGCAATAAAAAGAAAACATCAAGCATCACTTTCTGGCTGGCCTCTGTGTGAGTACAGGGATGGGAATGCATACTCACATACATATGTGCATATAACATAGACACAGACACACACACATGCACATACACACACACACACACACACACACACACACAGAGAGAGAGAGAGAGAGATCAAAAAATAAATACAGAAAAAAGGAAAAAAGGCAATGTCCATATTTAGTTCTTGATAAACATAACCAAATATTTTAAAAGTTGGTTCAAAAATTAACTCATTCTTTTATTTTAATTTATCATCTTGCTCATCGTTGTTAAAGGTCCTTTGGGAGCTGAGTAAAAATTAGGAATACAACCTCTGACATTAGATATACCTAGAAAAGAAAACAAATTTCAAGTGCTCATTCATATGTATATGCTGCTTTTTAAAATATTTCTGTTTAGAGTTTATTTTCCCAAATATAAATTTGATTAATAACATGAGAGCATCATGTAATCCCTATGTAGTACGCACATAATAAACATGTTTTTCACTCCATTTTATTTGCTCATTTCCTTGTATCATTAATTTACTAGTAATGATATATCTTACCTCAATAGTATAAAAGCTTTCAAATGCTAATTTCTAACCTATATTTGTTTGACACTCCTCATGATAACAGACTCATCTGTCATAATTGAGAGAGATGCTCTCATTCCTCTGAGATATGCTATTGGAAGGAAAGGAAGCTTCCAGGAAGTTTCCACAATATATGAAGTATGAAAACCTCAATGCTAAAGAAAAGTATTAATGTCATCTTAGAGTTTTGATATTAGAGACAACACAGTATAGAAAACAGAGGGTTGCTTTGGAATAACTGAGAATACATTTTAAATCTTAGCCTCACCAGGAGAGGTGTATCTTGAGCCAATCGGGTTACTTTATTTCAACATAGGTAAATGTAGAAGGCAATTATATCTCATGGTTTGACACACACACAAAGTTAAATACTAGCTGTAAGGGTGGTAGGATCTAATGAAATACCTGAAACTCAAAGTAAGTATGATAAAAGCAGCCATGCCCTATAGTACCTCAGAATGCTGCTCATTTTTGTCCCCTAGGTCATAAGCACATTCAAAGCTACTGAGAGGAAAGATTTATTTAGCCTCATGATGATGCCAGAAAGAGAACAAAACTGAAAGATCATGAAACGATCAGACCAATCCACAAATTTATATGAAAAGAATAGTTAAGAAAACCTAACACAGGAGAGGGTGGGGTGGTGAACAGGGGGAGAAGGGAAGGTACAGGGGTTTGTTCTTGTTGTTGTGTTTTGATTTTTTTGTTTTTTTTGTTTTTGATTTTTTTTTTTTTTTTTGGAGGGGAAACTGGGAAAGGACATATCCTATGACATGTAAATAAAGAAAATAGCTAATAAAATAAAGTAAAGAAAAGAAAACCCAACAAATGAGGAAATACTACTAGGTTCATACTTTTACTTTGCCATCATGGTATCTTGCAGCACATAGCTGACTACAAACAAGAAACATTGATCAGAAATATGGAATAGGAATTCATGAATATAAAAGTCAGAATGGATTTAGCTTGGCACATTCACTGTCAAATCCAAAATGAATTGTGTGACTCTGAGTAGAATGTGTGTGTCTGAAACATAAAATGCCTACATACAAGACTGCTAAGGGACTCAAAGAAGTGAAATATTTCCAAGGCAGAAAACTAACCTCTCCAACTGTTTCACATTGACTCAGTAACAGCAATAGATCTTCTGCCTAAAGAGACCTGAAGACACAACTTAAGAATTTTGCAAATGTCCCACAAAGTAGAAACTATTTCTAGTTTTAATATTAAGGTAATGCTGTTTCCCACAGATTGGGTCAGGAAATATTCCTTCTTTGGTTTCTAAAAGTATTTGGGACTCCTATTTATTTATTTATTTATTTATTTATTTAAGTTTTATTGCATTATTATGAGAGAAGATACATGATTTCAATTTATCTGAATTTGTTAACATTTGAAAACATATTTTAAGTAAATAGAATTAAATCTCATTCTTGTTTCCCTTTAATACCCCAACTTCTCCCAGAGACCTCCTTCAATACCTGCAATACCTTTTATTTGTTTTTATTTTGTCTTATTCTTTAAAATTTATAAAATATTGTGACAATAAAAATGAGTACTATAAAAATTGTTTGATATAAAACAACAATCAATTGAATAGTCTTATGTAGATGCTTGTCTACAGCAATACTGAAAATACATACATATTACTCAAATAGAAATTTTAAATTATTCCAAATATATTAACTGCAAATTTTAAAATAATATATCACTGCTACTGTTTTTTAAATGAACATAAATATATAAAGCCTTTTTGTTTGTTTGTTTGTTTGTTTTGTTTTCCTTTTAGTAGAGCTTAAAATCTTGGCTCTTACTATGGTACAAACCCAAAATAAGAACAATTTTTAGACATTGGAGTTCATTGTACTAAGACTGTACTTCAATGCCCCTCACATCACTGTGGGGAGCCGTGAAGCTTGAGAGGCATTCGCCATGGCAAGATGGTGCCTACTTCCCCTGTTAACTCCTAGTAAACAACTGTTTGCACATGTGCATAGAGTGAAAAGACACCATGTCACGGCCCATTCTGGGGCATTACGTAGGGTAATGAGCGAACAGCCAATCATGGGCAGACACGCCACGCTGTGGGCAGACACTCCGCACTGTGGTATATATAAGCAGTGCGGATTTTGGGCTTGATCTCTTTTCCCTCTGGGAGAGGGCAGTAAACGTCGTCGCTGCAGAAGGAACCTAGTGTGTCCGCATGTCTTCTTCCCGGTGAGACCACTGTGCGGGCTACAGCTGGTGTCGAGAAACCCGGGATGCCGGGAGAGCCTTACAACAGCTGGTAGGTTTCAGAACTGCAGGACAGAGTGAGCTCTGAGAGGCATGCTGCTTGATTTTAATTCCTCCAACCCTTCCTCAAGGTTAGAGAGCGCAGCCAAAGCCGCAGTAATCTTGCTAGTGGCGCTTATTACAATGTCCATTTGGCATTTGATACATTCTTGCCTGGAGGATGAGAAATTCCGTGCCTCTGTAGCGTCGGGACAGAGGGCACTTGAGGAGTTACAAGATAGCATGTCAGAAACAGAGGGGACAGTGGAGGCTAGCCAGGAGAAAAGGGAGAGAAAGAAGAGAAAAAAGAATATACCCCAGAGTACAGGCCCTTCCGCTCGACCTGCGGAAGCGAGTGATAAGGGAAAGGATGCCCTGGGAGAGAAAAGTAGAGAAAGGGATGGAGCTTCGAGATGGAAGCTCTTCGAGCCTGATAGCTCTGAGGAATTGAGCTCCTCTGAGGAGGAGGACTTGGAGGGAGAAGCCACTCTCTATAAGGAAGAGAGGTATCATCCGGATGAGCATTCGCTGCCTCTCCAGAATCGAAAGCGAAAGGGAGCGAGAGATCAGAGCTGCTTTATGCTGTCCCGCCTGCTCTTCCAAGTGCACCCCCGCTTCCGGGAAGACAGGGCCTGGGTTTTCCCTAGCAGCCATTGAGGGTTCAATGCCCATACCCTGGCTTACGGAGGAGGCCATGTGGGTTCCTCAATGGCCCCTATCCTCTGAAAAGCTGAAAGCTGCTCCAAGGCTGATTGCAGAGCAGCTGCAGCTAGGTCATTTAGAACCATCCACCTCGCCCTGGAACACACCATTTTTGTTATAAAAAAGAAATCGGGGAAGTGGAGACTTCTCCATGATCTAAGAGCCATTAATGC
>NW_022196912.1:61657931-61687330 GCF_008632895.1 Mastomys coucha
TCTGGGAGAGGGCAGTAAACGTCGTCGCTGCAGAAGGAACCTAGTGTGTCCACGTGTCTTCTTCCCGGTGAGACGACTGCGCGGGCTACACATCATCAAAGGATTTTACCTCCATTGTAGCTAAGCTAAGAGTTGACAGTTATGCTGTGCCAAGGAATAAATTGTAGGCATGATTTTTGGATACAGATTTCCTTTTATGGTCAAAGTTATTTGACTTGAGTGATTATCTTCATTCTCAGCTCACAGAGAACAGGTTGCATTCATTTAAGAAGTAGTGTATATATATTAAGATCGTCTACCCATGAAGTCATTCAGCAACTGTTTCAATGAACAGTAGTTCAGCTTGGAGGGTGGCACAGACATTAGGTGATGGTAAGAATCTGGTTCAGTGGCTGTGATGATTTTGAAAAGCATTCATCTCAGAGAAAGAGTAACTTATAAAGTCCTCTTCTTCAAACTTGATACAATAGTTACAAACATCCAGCAAAGCATTCAGTCTCACTCTGTGTTGTTCCCTTACAAGACATCCCCCAAGTTAATTGTCTGTGTTTCTTTTGGCTGTATGAATACATTTGAAATATGGAAGCTGTTCTGAAAGCTATAGTATAGTGTAAAGATATCAAATAAACAATCCTACTAATAGAGACACTGAGATAGAAGAAGCATGATTTCAAGACCATTATGTGGTACATGTCAAGACACTGTCAGGTACAAACAAGCAGAAAGTGTATACGGATTGTAAAATATTAGACCTATTTCTCCAGTTACCAAGTTAGAGAGACCACTGGATGACAGCCAACAAATTTCCAATTCTTCATATTTTTGGATTTCAACCGATTAGGATATGTTGCTAACATTAATTTTCATATTAAGATATTAAGGAAAAGTAATTGTTACTACTTCCTGTTATTTTTGTTGTTAAGAGGTGGAATTATGTTTGTGTGTATTTGTTGAAAGATTACTTTCTTGCTTCTTCTAGGGTGTAGTTTTGCTCCTTATGTTGATGTTTTCCATCTATTATCCTTTGTAGGACTGGATTTATGGAAAGACATTGTGTAAATTTCATTTTGTCATGGAATGTCTTGTTTTCTCCAGTTATGGTAATTGAAAGTTTTGCTAGGTATATGGCATTTGTGTTCTCTTAGGGTCTGTATGACATCTGCCTAGGATCTTCTACTTTCATAGTCTCTGGTGAGAAGTCTGGTGTAATTCTGATAGGCCTGCCTTTATATGTTACTTGACCTTTTGCCCTTACTGCTTTTAAAATTCTTTCTTTGTTTAATGCATTTGGTGTCTTGATTATTATGTGATGGGAGGAATTTCTTATCTGGTCCAGTCTATTTGGAGTTCTGTAGGCTTCTTGTATGTTCATGGGCATCTCTTTCTTTAAGTTAAAAAGTTTTCTTCTATAATTTTGTTGAAGATATTTACTGGGCCTTTAAGTTGGGAGTCTTCACTCTTTTCTATACCTATTATCCTTAGGTTTGGCCTTCTCATTGTGTCCTGGTTTTCCTGGATGTTTTAGGTTAAGAGCTTTTTGCTTTTAGCATTTTCTTTGACTGTTGGGTCTATGTTTTCAATGGTGTCTTCTGCCCCTGAGATTCTCTCTTCTATCTATTGTATTCTGTTGGTGATGCTTGCATCTATGACTCCTGATCTCTTTCCTAGGTCTTCTATCTCCAGGGTTGTCTCTCTTTGTGATTTCTTTATTGTTTCCATTTCCATTTTTAGTTCCTGGATGGTTTTGTTCATTTCCTTCACCTGTTTGATTGTGTTTTCCTGTAGTTCTTTAAGGGATTTTTTGTGCTTCTTCTTTAAGGGCTTCTAGCTGTTTACCTGTGTTCTCCTGTATTTCTTTGAGGGAGTTATTTATACCATTTTAAAGCCCTGTATCATCATCATGAGAAGTGATTTTAGATCTGAATGTTGCTTTTCTAGTGTGATGGTGTGTCCAGGATTTGCTGTGGTGGGAGAATTGGGTTCTGATGATACCAAGTAACCTTGGTTCTGTTGTTTAAGTTCTTAGGCTTGCCTCTTGCCACCTGGTTATCTCTAGTGCTACCTGCCCTGGCTAAACTTGACTGAGGCCTGTCCTTCCTGTGATCCTGGTCGTGTCAGAACTCCTAAGAGCCAAGCTGTCTCTGTGATCCTGTGATTTTGGGATCCTGTGATCCTGGGCCCTTTAGAGTGCCAGGGAGTGGAGCTTCCTCTGGGTGTTGTGGGACTGGCTGCAAAATTTGCGCCCAAGGTCTGCTCAGAGCACAGGCTCAGATAGACCAGTAGCAACCCATGCCCCTGGGCTGGTGGAGTTCCTGCATGCCTGGGTTCCACTGGTCCCAGTTACTCTGGTGTTGGGACAGATGTTGTGTCCTCCTCATCTCTGATCCTGGGCATGTTTGCGCCCAAGGTCTGCTCAGAGCACAGGCTCAGATAGACCAGAAGCAACCAGTCACACTGGGCTGGTGGAGTTCCTGTGTGCCTGGGTCCTACTGGACCCAGTTGCTCCTCATGTTGGGACAGATGTGTCCTCCTCTCCTCTGATCCTGGGTGTGTGTTAGAGTGCATGGGAGTGGAGCTCCCTCTGGTTTTTTTGGGACTGGCTCAATCCTATTTATTTTTAATGTTTTTGCTCTTTCTTCTCTTCAAATCTAGTCGTTTTCTAACCAATTTTCATATTTATATGTATATGTATATCTGTGTGTATATGCATGTGCATGTATATGTGTATATGTATATGTGTATATGTATATGTGTATATACGTGTGTATGTGTATATATATATATATGTATACATATATATATATAAAATCTCCATGAGTTGTTATGTATGCCTATCTCTGTTTATCCTTTTTCCTTGAGTATTGAATTTATCTTTTTGAGTTCAATTATAAAAGAGCCTTTCTAAATTTCAACATAGGAGCGTTCACTGAATGCATAAAATTGCTAAGAGATCACAATTTTGGGGGTATAGCCTTTTGGGGTTTGTATGCATAAAATCAAATCTCTGCAAATAAAATTCATCTTGCTGATTTTTAATTTGAATGTTCTCATGTTTAACTGTGAAATTGCTCTGCCCAGTGCATCTGAGCTCATGTTAACTAGAAGCAGCCAGGCTGGTCTGGTCTACTTTCTGATGTTAGAGGAAATACCTTTAACCCAAATTGTGATGGGAGTTGCAGGTTTTGTTAAATGATCTTGATTATTCTAAATTATGAATGTTTAAACCTAATTTGTTGAGAAATTTTATTATAAACAGGTGTTGGTCCTATTGTGGTATTTTTCTGCCCTTTGCTGGATTATCATGTAATTTTGGGTGCTTCTTCTATTAAAGATTTGTTTCAAATTTATCTATTTACTCTTTAGAAGCCTCTTCACACCCCAGGGATAAATCTCAGGATGGTAGAGAATGAGTCTTTTATTTTTCAGATGATTCCAGGTTGCCGGCTGTTTTTTGTGAAAATAAGTGTATATCCACTGGGACACTCTCTTTATATTTTCTTTCTTATACTATTTTGTCTCTCTCTTTCTCTTTTCATTTTGTGTGTCTTTTTCTAGTTTTAATATTGGGGTAATATTATTTTCATACCATGAGTTTGGAATGTTCTTTCTTCTTTGCTTTCTGGAAGTATTTGAGACTGACTGACATTAATCCTTTCTTAAATGTTTGATAAAATTCACAACTGAAATCATGAAGTCCTGGATTATTCCGATACTAGATTTATTTATATTATAGATTTAATCTCCTTACTGACCACTAGTATATTTAGGTTTTTTATTTTTATAATTTGATCTTGGTAGGTTATGTTTTTTAGAGATTTTATCCATTTCCTCTAAACTATCATGGCTGCTTATATATGTAGTCTGGACCCAACATTTCATTCTTTTCCAATGTAGTTTTTAATTTAATTTATTTTATTATATGTTTCCCTTAATATATGGTGTATATTTTATGTTTTATTAAATATTTGGTGATGTTTTAAATGAACATATTGTACAACATATTGCATCAATTCTAAATTTTGGTGCCCTCTGTGAGATTTGCTGTTTGCTGGTCTGCTGATTTATCTTTTAAATGATATGGCAGAAAGAGCTTATTGACACTACTTACCGCAAATTATACATCATTTAACAGTACTTCTCAGAGGAGGTAGGCTTAAGGAAATTCTGTGATCAGGTAGATTTGTGGCTTTTGGAAAGCATTCCTTTAAAGTTATAATATCAAAGAAATTAAGGTATTTCCCCAAAGAAGAAATTAATTTATGTAGTTTTGAGTGTTATTTTTTGTTTGTTTTGTTTTGTTTTTACTTTTTCCTCACTATGGTTATATGCATTTGAGAAAATGACACATTTTTGTTCTTTTGGATTTCAGTCACTTACTTAGTGAGATTAAGTATACACAGACATATTAAGTTAATGACCAACTTCAGTCTCAGTGACTTACAACCACCTCCATTTATTCTTTCTTGAGTGTCTGAAGATCTGCAATGAGGAAGGAACATCCAAGATGTGTTTGTTTTGGCTTGGAATCCAATCTCAAATTTGGTTCCAAAGCTACCTCACAACCTCTTTCTTCTCTATGAGTTAGTACAAAAGGTTGTAAATCTTTGGTGTAGTCAGTATGGCAGCAAACAGGTCGCATCTGGCTTGTGTCCCATGTATGCACACCTACCTCAATTGACCTACAAAAGTCAAGAAGCCAAGCTGGGAGCAAGGAGCACTTCTCACAAGATAAAAGAAGAGAACTATTGCTGAAAAATAATTTATCTATCTACATTATTGTTTGGGTTGCATTCCTCTTGATGTGTAATTTTGGCAGAGGTTTTGAAGGCCTTCATTTCTTATTCAAGCATGATAATGTCATTGAGAATTCCTGTTCAGATAGTATTGGTAATATCCACTGACCTAGCCAGGGAGCCACTGTATGACTTAAGTCAGTTTTTCATCTTGAGGTACTTTTTCTTCCTACCCTTCTAAGCCCAAAGCTTCTTAGGAAGCTATAACCCCAAGCAGTGAGTCAGCAGCCTCCTTCATAAACAGGAGTGCATCTCAGGCTCCAGGCTGGACTTATTCAGGCACATCTTGAACCTAATAAACTTCCAGCTACTTCTATCTATGTATGTTCTGAAAACTACAGGACCCATGATATATAGCCCAACTCACCAACTTGAGGTTGTTCTTATAAGATGTAAATACCACATTTTTCTAAAGAATATGAAAGGAAATTGTATTCCTGAAGAACTGTGGATCATTGAAATATACCAACTTAACAAATACATAATCTGACTTTGATTACTGCTCACAGATCTCCCCAGAACACTGGTGGTCAACATAAAAGGCATGGTCATCGGGAAAAGAGAATCTCATACTGATATCTAGCTTATTGACCAGAGAAAATCTGAGAAAGTCATAATGTCCCCACTTGTTCTTACCATAAACATAATGCCAGCCTTCCTACTTTGTTTAATTTCCTTTTTTGTTGCAAATACAAGCAAAACATTCAAACACATAAAATTTAAAAACAACAACTAAAACGTGTGCTTTTTAATCTAATTAAAAGAAATTATCATGGCTACAAAATACTGTTGACACACACTGCCTCAGAACCAGAAGCATTTCTAGTAATGATGGCTGTAAAGCTCTCCTGTCCATGCCCATTGTTGATATTCAAATAACTTGTAAAGATATTATGAGCATGGTAACATTTCTGCTATTAGATATCACAGCACGCTCTCTAATCAATAGGAGATGAAACAAATACATCTTTCAATTTCTCTTACTTTTTTTTCAAACTTACTTTGTTTTTGTATGAAAATAGCTGGTGAAAATGTTTGTGTACCTGATGGTTATAAAAACTTAAGTCAACACTAATTATCATTCCTGTCATGTTTCCTAAAATGGTTAATATAGTAACTTAAGTTTTGAAAAATATCACGCTAGAGGAATCATAGATTGTGACATTCCCTAGCCTTTGGTTTTTATCATTTATGCTTCAATATTTGTATCAATACTTAGTATCCCAGAAAGAATTAGGTAATTTGGATATAAATCATTCTGATCAGATTTATGTAAATTCTAACATTGGTAGGGAAATCTAACGTAAGTGAAGAGAGAGAATTTAATTATCTCTTATAACTAGAATTCTGTTTAAATCTCAACAATAACTAAAGTAATTTATTTTTATGAATTATAAATTTATAAAAATGGATATAATATGTTATGAAAGTGGAATATTTAGACAAAAAGAAGCTCATGTCTTAAGCATTTAAATCAGATAAACTAATGTAGATACTATTCAATGAGATCTAGAACTGTAAAAGACCTAGAGACACTGCAAATTATGGACAAGCCGAACTTAATCTGAACAAAACAACGACTATAAAAAGATAAACTAGCTCTCATCACATATTTGAAAAACCTCTTATGAAACAAGTTTCAAAATGTCTTTATAAGTACTATTCCCAAAAATAAAAATTCAACTAGTATTTCTTAGGGCCTGGGAGTTTCCCTGAACTTCAGTCATGGGAGTCCATAACTAACTTTTCTTTTCAATGATCAGTTTAAATATGTTATAGGCAGAATCTAAACTCACACCTTTGACAGAATTGAAATATGAATTCACAAAATTTCAGAGGTTAAGAACACATTGATTTCTACTATTTATATTGATTTGCATTGACAGTCCATTTCATCTTGCTAACTTCTGAGAAAGATGTCCTTATCATTAAAGGGGAAGGATGATTCCCCCAGCAGAGCACAATATCAATTCAGATAACCGTATCAAGCAGTAACAACACTTAATTTGTTACGGATCAGTTTGACTCACATGGTCAAACTATGTATAGGACTTTGTATTTGAGAGATAACTTTTCAGACAGCTAACTAAGAAAATGTGTTCCCTGAATAAGCAAAAGCTCAGAGGACAAGGGAGGAACACCTCCTGCAGAAGTGTCGGTTGACAAATGTATGGAATGAACTGTATGATTTTTGAAACTAGTCTCACAGCAGATGTTAGTTAAAAAGACCCTGTTAGAAAAGGAAGGAAGAGGTGAAGGAACATTCTCTCAGTGGCTTATTCCATGGGTCTTCAATAGCAGAAAAAGCACCCTCATCCTTATAAAGAGGCATTATTTTATTGTAGGGCATTGTCTTCCAAGTCATTACAGTTTAGGACCTGTGCTAAGCCCTCTCTGGTCAGTAGACGCAGATTTCAGTGTTGTATTCTCTTGTTAGCACAATGTAGCCAAGGAGAAACAATGTCACCCAGCCTGGGTCCAACAGTCTTAAAGCCCATCCCTGCAGGTGGATTGCTGATTATGTATGTGCCTTTTAAGATCTTACAAGCTTTATTATTCCCTTCTCACCATATAAAATTGAAGCAATGTTCTGTGCTTACATTTTGTTTACCTCATTTTTCCTTGTTAGATATTATAAATGTTCCCATTTGGATAATAACCATATTTTGAGGCCCACTGAATGATCTTGTCCTTTTCTGTGACCTGAAAGAAGATGGGAGATGAAAGGAGACTGATTCAAGAGAGGGCAATGCACCTGCTATGGAAAATAAGATCTCTCATTCAACAAAACAAAGCAAGATCTCCCGATGCATGCTTTTACTGTTCTGCAATCAGAAGACAAAAGGCAAACAAACAAACAAGGAGAAAGTCCCTGCAAAACACTCAGCTGTACAAAGTATGAGCTCTAAGCTACGAAACCCAGCAGTTCTGGAAAATAAATTGATGAAAAGAACAGTTGCCTTTGCAACAGATGAATTAGATGTAGATGTACTGAATAAAAATAATGTAATGATTCTAACACCACCACCTTAAACACAGAGCTTCCTGTCGAAAGTAGCATTACTGTGTCCTGAACCCTAGGAAGGCCTCAGTGTTTTTCATCATAAGCAGATATTTATAGTGGGTGAAGCAGGGTACTGACCGCAAGCACTATATTCATTGTGTCTTGCTAAGTTTATCAGAGTCCTAAAAGATTATCCAAAATACTGTATCAGTGAGCAGGCTTGGAGTGTGCAGATGACTGAAAGGAAAACCAGAAGAGAAAAGGTGACTGGAAAAGGTGAGCTGTCCATATGAAGTTGGAAGAAGACAATGAGAATGTCACCATGGCTTCAATGCATAGAAGGCTTACTTTGTAAAACTAATACAGCTTACTCAGCAGCACTTGTCCTGTCCCTGGTATATGTCCATTATTCAGGATATGCAAACAGAGAGAGACATCATGGGTTCTGGCATTTTACACAGTGTACAAACACTAGCATCTTAGGAATTGTATAGACATATTAGCCTCTAATAAATATTTGATTATTTAAAAAAAAATCACATTCCTAAATATTGGTTGTAAATTTAACTTTGCAAAAGTAGTGCTATTTTAAATACTATAGGTAAACCTGACTTACTTTTGCTAGTTTTAAGGATAATGAGTGTTTTGCTAATGGTATTAACTCTTTAATATTCATTTTTATTTATTTGTTTAGAATTTTTCAAGCATTTTTTTTTTAAAAAAATTATTACCAAAATGGGAAATGTGACAGTGAAATGAACAAAATATTTGAATCTTAATTTGACTTAGTCTGGATTTTTACAACTCAAATGATTATAAAGTTCTTCCCAATTCCATAACACTGGCATCTGTACTTCTTAAAAAGTAAATATTTTGTCAGGCGGTGGTGGCACACACCTTTAATCCCAGCACTTGGGAGGCAGAGGTAGGCAGATTTCTGAGTTCGAGGCCAGCCTGGTCTACAGAGTGAGTTCCAGGACAGCCGGGGCTACACAGAGAAACCCTGTCTCGAAAAAAAAAAAAAAAAAAAAAAAAAAAAAAGTAAACATTTTAAAAGGAGAAAGAAGATGGGTGGGGAGTGCATTTTCCCTCTCCCTGAGATGCTAAGTATAGCATTGTGCAGTGCTTACTGCTAGAGGGCATCACTCACACCTTCTAAGGGAAGAGAGTAATTTATATTAAAGCAGATTACCTTTCCTGGGGTCTTGGATAGGCTTGCTGTGAATCTGTCGTTCTTCAGCACCTTGCTATCAACACAACAGAAAGCATTTCCTCAAGAACAGATTACTCACCATTTCACACACACACACACACACACACACACACACACACACACACACAAAGTAACTGTTGGAAAACACTTTGGTATATAGAATCTAGCTGCATATCACATATCTCCATTTCCTTGGAAGGATTTCCAATGCTTATATCATAGCATTTGATTACAGAGTATACCAAACAGAATGGTGCAGACACTCAAGACTCTTCCCTAAACATAATGGAATTCGGGAGACTACTTGGGCCCTTTTACTACTCCATCAAAACAGAGAAATCTCCTCTAAAATTAAAAAACAAACAAATAAACAAACAAACAAAAACATGCCATGCTATCTAAGACTCTATTTCTTTTCCCCTGGTTCTATGGAGTAAATGTGATGCAAACTGATTTAGGTACTTTTGTGTTGCTATGCTAAGATATCCTGACATCACTGGTTAAAAGGAAAAAGACGTCATGCTGTTTCACACTTTGAGGGCACTGAGAAAATTCTAGAGACAAGGTGTTCAGGCAGCATCTGCATCCATGAAGCAGAGAGTGATTAATGCTTCTGCCAAACTGCCATCTTCTATTTGTAGAGAACAGAATGGGGCACAAGCCTAGGGAATGATACCACCCTCCTCTGTCACAGTAATTGTTCCTAAACTAACCTAATTGTTACAGCCACCTCATGTGGATGCCCAGTGGACCACCTAATCTAAATAATTATGTACAGATATATTTGGAGGTTTGTCTCCTCCACGATCCCAGATTTTATCTAGTTGAAAATCAATATTAACAACATTCTACCACTTGTCAACTTGACAGAGAAAAAAAAAGCAATTTATAAGCCATAATCTTACATCTCATGTCTCAGTAACCTTGGGGCTATTTTACAAATGAAAAATACTATTCAATCCAAATTCAAAAGTCTTTAATGATTCTACTACTCTTTAAAATTTCAAAGCCCAAGTATCATCCAAAACACAAGAGAACTTTAACCATGAGTGCCTGAAAAATCAAACAACAAATTATGATGTTAGAATTATTTTAACATACAATGACACATACTACACATTCCAACTCTCAAAATGGGAGAATTGAGGTCATGGCAAATAAAGATCCAGGATCTAAGTAAAAACAAAACCAAACAGGGAAAAGAGCACATTCTACAACTGCATGTCTGGTATCTGGTATTTGTAATGAAATTAGCTAGGTTCCAAAGGGTCTCTCCCCTTCAACCCTGCACCCTGCAGCGTAGATAGCCTCTCTATAACCAGGGCACCATGCCTTACCTACCACCATTCTCAGTAGGAGACTTACAGTCCCGGCATCTCCAATATGTTGGGGTTTCCATTGTCACGTAGGCATCAGCTTCACACAGTGGCCTCTCAGGAACGACTTGTAGGAACTCTGATGCGCCACATATTGCCTGACTTCTACTGTTCTCTGAAATTGTGGTGAACTCTTTGATCTCATTCATCTTGCTAAAAACTTGAGAAGTAGCCTGGTTCCTTGGAACACAGTTGTTAGTGTCTGTGAGCTGACCCAGGGAAAACATTTCCCATGCAGTTGTGGAGGATCAGGGAACTCCTTCAGCTCAGGTGCTCTTCCTTTGTACGCACGTAGATCTTCACTCAATAGAACTTCCAGTGAATAGAGTTTGTGACCCTCTGGATAATTTCCTGTTATTCTTCAGCAGCGCTGGAGCTTTCTTTTTAGTGGTGCTGGTCTCTTTAAGAATGACAGCTACTCTCCTATTAGTAACTCAGTTGCTGTCCTGTTTAATTCAGGAAAAAATAACCTAAACTTCACTCAAATTTGGAGCACAGAGACAGAATTAAACTGGACTCTTGGCCAAAATATCACACAAATGACTTATCTCCTCTTCCTGATAATGATCTTGCGCTTCTCTGAACCCTCGAAAGCCAGGCTTCTACTGTGAACACTTCTGGTGTTTTGTTTTGCGTACTTCCATCAGAACAGTTCATGTACATCAAATTTCCAAACTCTTCCACATTCTTCTCACAAACCTTTTCTATATCCTAGGAACAACAAGCTCAGGTGAATCACAGCAACGGGACCACTTCTCAGTACCTTTTTTTTTTTTTTTTTTTTTTTTTTTTTTTTTTTTCTGCTAGTTACTTTGTTGTTACTGTGATGAAATATCCAAACAAAAGCAGTTTAATGGGAAAAGGGGTTATTTTGGCTCACAGCATGAATATGTCATTCATTATAGCAAGGAAACCAATGTGGCAGGATCTTGAGGCAGCTGGTCAACTTTTGTCCACAATCAAGAAGTAACTGGAAATGACTAACCAACTCACTAGTTCTGTTACATATTTTATAACTTTTACCCTGAGAATAGTGCCACCCTGCCCTAGGGTTTATGGTCCCAACTCAACTAACTGAATCAAGAAAATCCCTCACAGGTTAGCCTAGAGGATGACCTCCTAGGTGGCCTGAGATCCTGACAATCAGCGTTAACCATTGCACACACCTACAAAACTCATTAAAAGTTCCAACTATCTGAATTTCTCTTCAGACATTGTTTAGTCAGTAAGAAACAGAGTCTAAGGCAATGTTTCCAAAGATCCTGAGTGTATAGCTCAGCCTTTCCTTCTGAGGTCACATCCTACTAAGGAAGAAAATAACCAGCAACTTCATCAAAAGGATGATTCATAAGAAACCTTCCCACTGTGAGTCACCATTACTCCTGCAGGCAGGAGAAAGCAGACAAACACAGCTTATTCTCTGTCAATACCCTAGAACATATGCAGAATGGTTTTCCAATTGTTTGTTGTGTGGATGAAATCAAATTAATTAACATGCCATGAAGTGTTGTAAAATTATAAACAGACTAAAATGAAATTTTCTGTTCTGGACCCTCTCTTTCCCCATGGTAAAAGCCAAACTTTGCCCTTGAATGAACACAAACACCTCATTTCTCAATGACTCACTGTCAGATGCTGGCTCTAAGTCGATTAGATTATCATCATGTCATCTTTGTTCTTGGCAGTGTTTGAAAGCACCTTTAGCAGCTTTATTTGAACACTGTTTTTATACCAAAAGCCTGAATCTGTAAAACAAATAGACAAACATTTATAGACACCCCTATATCACTTCAAATTGTTGTGATTAGTGTGCACACACTGAATATTATTATTTAAACAACCTCCAGCTAATGTTCTTTTTTCTTCAAAAAACAAAAAACACTTAGGAATGAGGCATCCTCGAAATGTTCTATTAAGGACGCTGTTTATTTATATCAGTGTATAGAAAAGTGCAGCTGTACAAAACATAAATCAATGTCAGAAGTAAAAAGCATTAAAATTCATAAGGTTCATTTTCCGACATCCAGAGCAAACTGTGGCTGGGAGTTTGTCACAGACTTAACATCAGCAATAAAATTATATAACTGCTGATGTCACATTCTTTGAGGTACACTCAAAGGCATCTAACATTTTATAGCTTAGTTTTGCTTATTTTAAAAAATGAACAGATATTACTCTTTTGTTTGCTGTGATACCTAGAAGACCTAATATAAAAATAACATCAGAAGGGAAATAACTTATGGTCCAAAGAGATTCAACAACGATGATAAAGTAAATATTATCTCTATCTCTATATCAATGTATCTACATATACATATAGATATATGCCACCCTTTATGTATTGATAAAAAAAAAACTGTTGGAACTAATTTGAGGGAATACCTATTAAGAAAAATGGTGTTCTTGATTTTGAAATGAAGACAAGTTATTGTAAGGCAAGAAAAACTGAGGTCAAGCCATGTCAGTCCTAATATTCCCTCTAATTCCATAATGATCTGCTTTGGTTTTCAGTCATAAAAGCTTCTAGGGATTTATAAGGCTTTGGTTACTACTTAACGTGCTCTTGGCTTGGGACTTAAGCATGTTGGTTTTTTTTTTTTTTTCTGAAAAATCCTCATTTTTTTTTCTTTCTGATTAGAATGTCCTTGAAGGCAGAAACCACATATCCACATCTACAGATCTACACATAAAATAAACTAAAGTTGTTATTTTTACTTAGTGGTCTATGGACATGAAGCCTGTGCTAGGAAAGCAAGGTCCGACTTAGTTCACAACTTTCTGAGTTCGAAACAAACATCATCATCACCAGCCTTTAGAAAGTTAGGACGGCCCAAGGGCCCTAATGACCAAATCATTCACAAAGGTTGGTTTAACATTTTCAGCAGCTCTAACAAGCAGGGATATTTATAATTCCCATTTTCTGGGAGAAAAAAACTGAACCACAAGTAAATATATATATCATGTTCAAGCTGCACAGTTGACACATAGCAGAGATAGGGTGGGAGGCAGACAGTGAGGCTCAGAAGTTCGCTCCTTCAAAGAGCATATGATCTCTTTCACAATAATAATGCGGGCAGACATTTTCATTTGTTTGCTTGTTTTCTTTTTTTTTTTAAAGATTTATTTATTATTATAAATAAGTACACAGAAGAGGGTATCAGATTTCATTATGGGTGGTTGTGAGCCACCATGTGGTTGCTGGGATTTGAACTCACGACCTTCGGAAGAACAGTCAGTGCTCTTATCCTCTGAGCCATCTCACCAGCCCTCTGTTTGCTTGTTTTCTAATTCCTAGTATCTTTCCTAAGAGAACAATGGCCTATATCTCATAACCTGGTGAATGGCACATATCTGTTCTCCAGATAAAACTGTGTACTGCTTCTTTGGTGGGAAGTGCTTGCCACACAGTGCCACTTCGTGGGGAATTTTAGTATTTTTAAGAAGTGATTTCAGGTAAGCATATGTACGCTTGCATATATTCTTGGAAACCTGTATTGTGCTATCAAAGCATAGTTTGGATGTGTGAAATTACCAGAGCCAAACACAAAAACCTGAGTTTAAATGCCTTTTCTAAGAATACACAATGGAATTTTGGAGGAGAGAGAAGCCATCGATCCATAGTCAATACATCATTATCCAAAGCATGTTTAGGCCTTGTTTTTCTGTTTACCATGTACTATTTCACTGCATCCAGTTCTGTGTTTGCTACTGTGGTACTTTGCCCTCGCCTTCCTGAAAATGAAAGCAGAGAGTTCCTGTGTCATGCTGGATTTCATTGCACCAGGGCACATTGCAGTCTGCAGGCATCCCACATGTGAGGCTGAGGGTTAAGTAACTGGGCTCTATGAGGACACTTCTGCATGACATCTCCAAGCAGGCTGAAGAGACAGTGCATAGGACATAGCTAATCTAATGTAGGACCACTACGAATACAAATATGTTCAAAATGGCTGGCAGAATACAAAAGCAAACCTTTCCAGCCTTTCACTTAGTTACAGGATCAGCGGGTTTCATCACCTCAAATAGAGTAGAGAAATGAAGGTAGTTTTTCAGCTGAGCAAGGCAAAGCAAGAAGATGAAGAAAGTGACTTTGCCTGGCAAAGACCTTGCCTGTTAATATTCTTTTTAAAAGAATAGAACTGACACTGAGTGAATTCCCCAATGAATAAGCCTTAGGAAACAATTTTTATTAATAAATGAATATTTTTATTTTCATCTACATGCACTCAAATATTGGGTTTATGTTATTTGGTTGCATGCATATATCACTGTGTCAAGAAAAAAGGGGGAAATTCAGCCTTAATAAAAATGATTTATTAACTCTATGCATCCTATAAATTTAATATGCTATGGGTTCTTGCTCTCATGGCAGATTTCTTTTTGAAGTGTAATTTTAAATATGAGCCCATGATACTCCTAAAGAATATGTTGCTATACACTAGTAAAATAAAATCTCTGGCTTCTTCAGTCCACAGGCATGAGCAGGGTGACTGCATACTAGCTGGTTAGCTGACTTAGTTTGAATCCTTTTATTTTCAACCAGTTTGTCTCTGTTCTTTAGAGAAATTCATTTTATGATGTTTTGTATCATTGATCTGTTTGTTTTCTGAACACAAAATAGCACAAGAAAGAGATACAATGTTGTTGTTTCCACCACTGTTCTTTGAAATACCAATCCTTGGTCTTAGTAGTTTATTTTTGTTAGGAAACTTGCTAGCTTAATTTCTTTTGCCCACCCCCTATTAGTAATAATTATAATAGCAAAGTATAACCTTTTCATGAACATATACGTGTGTGGATGTTTGTAGTTTTCCTACAATGCACATAAAATCCATCCTCTTGCAAACTGCAGAGAGTAGAAAAATCATCCTAAATGCTGGCCTCAGGGAATCTATACTTTCTACAAGATTTAAGGTAGAAATATTCAGAGACTATGTTTCTCAAACAAGACCCAACCATTTTCTTGTTGTTACTTTCTTTCCTTTTTCAAAAAATGATATTACCTGAAGGTAGCTCTGAGCACTGAGGGACTGAGGATTCTATTTAGTGGCAAGTGAACTAACAGGTTTTTCCTACCTGTGGGTATCAACTTGGGAATTTAGTTAGCTAAGCAGCTTTGGGCCCAGAATAAAACACTCAAGGGACCAGGGAGAAGGTAGACAGCAAACAATCTGCACACTGCAGACCTTGTTCAGTTTTTTATAAGCCATATTCTCTTTTACAGCATAATTTTAAATTTCTAGTAAAATTGAGAAGATAATGCCCAATTCCCTCATCAGACACACCTACTTTCTTTAATACCTTCTTTTGGAGAACACAATGAAAGCCATGTATAGTGTTTCTGCTTTACCACAGTGACTATATGTGCCTGCTCCTACTGTGCTCAATAATTAAACATGTTTCATGTGTATTCATGTTACTTGTGTAGAATACATTACCTTGTAGTGAGAAATATTTTTCTATTGTTGATTGCTGAGCGGAAACAATGTTTTTCTGACCAGACAGAATAGGTCAAATAAAAATCCCCAGCAAAGATGGGATCTGCCCAACTTCTGATGGAAGTGATCTTCTAGAATGTGTACCAAAGGTCAAGGCTGACCCTTCCACTTGGAACTTAAAGCTGCAGTCTTTGCTCTTCATATTATATCCAGTGTATTTTAAGAGTAAATGAAATAGGGCACAGTGGGAGATGTCGGTACTCTTTGGAAATGTGTAGTGTTATTACTCAGGAAATAAGAGGGCTATGGCCTCTACTGTTCCTTCTCAGCCAGAACACTAACTGCATGGAGCACCTGTGAGAGATGGAAGGCTTTATATGACTGAAGACAAGCTCTCATCAGTCTGGTTTTTGGCTTGTTTGTTTTCATCATGCTTTATCATCAAAGTAAAGACTGAAAACATGGGGCATGTTCTCAGTTGTTTTCATTCTGATATGACATAGACTAGGAAGTTTAAATGAACAAACAACACTGAACGTAATTTAGAGGTAGATAGGAGTGTAGAAGAACCTTAGAGATCAACGTCTCTGAACAAGGTCAAATGATTTGAATAATATTCAAGTAAAGTATCGTTTGATATTTCTTTCATCAAAATAATTGCTTATAATTGTCTTATTTATTGCTATGCTGTTCATTTTAATATACTGTTCAGAGATTTCCCCCTGGGACATTTTTATAAGCAGCAATAATGAATGCTTTTCTAAAATCTCTGGAGTTTATGTGCAGAATACATAAATTTAGTTTTTCGTGCTGTGTCTTCAGTCTAAAGACAGTAGCTATGAGAAATATTGGCCAGAGGGTGTTTTGTTTCTCTCTTGCTAGTTCTTTATCTTCTGTTTTCTATTAAGCTAACAAACAAATTCTGAAACTTTGGTTCTGTTTTCCAAAAGCCTGGTGGTGCTTTGGAGATCACTGGAGGGAGACAGAGGGACTTGGCTGACCAGCCTCACATAGCACTGAGGGTGTCTGCCTGTCCTCCTGCAGTTTACCTTTAGATTGGCTTTAGAAAGTTTTAGTCTAAGTTTCCACAACGTAGTTAGTGGCAACAGAGGTGCCATATGTGTGATTTGTGCTTGTACCTCTTTCCCAGTTCCATCTGTTTTTAATATATTCTCTTGATAAAAATTTATCCCTTCTCTCCAGTCAAGCTTTCGCCCGATTTGATAGAGTCCCTCTGGCTCATGTTAAAATTGAAATGTATGATATCTTATTGTTTGCCTATATTCCCAGCTGTCCAGGCACTGAGTTTATTTTTATAAATGAAATATTGAAAATAAACATAAAGCTTCGGGGATGCACTTTCCTAGAACAGGATCAGCATTACAGCATTAACATGGTCAACATAAGACCAGAAGCTTCCCCATCTCAGGTGTCAGATGGGTGGCATTCTCTGAACATATCTCTGCTGACAGTTTTCTCATTCTATGGCTAGCTTTCTATGGGCTCAAGGCAACTAATCATGAGAGTAGTAAACAAACAACAGAGTTATGCAGAATAAAACATAGACCAGAGTAGACCTGGACTTTGATTCAAGTTCTCCCTTTTATAAGCCCTTTGACATTAGGAAGAATTTAAACCCATATGAACCTATTTATTCTGCATTTTGATATATATATATATACATATATGTATATATACATACATATATGTATATATACATACATATATGTATATATATATATATATATACATGAATGCATTTATCTTTTCATATGTACCCTTGTATATGTATGTACACATGTGGGTGCACACATGTATGTAGAAGCATGTATGTAGAAGCCAAAGGCTGGCCTCATGAGTCTTCCTCAATCATTCCCCATCTTGCTTATTGGGATAGGATCTTTCAGTTGAGCTCAGAGCTCCCTGATATAGTAGTCTAGCTAATAGAGTTGCTCTAGGAATCCCCCATCTCCACCTTCCAAGTGCTGGAATAACAGGTGGGCAACTATGATTATCTAGAATTTATGTGTGCATGCTGAGGATCCAAAGTCTAGGTTTGCCACATGCTTTATCCATAGAAACATCTCCTCAGCCCCAAACCAAAATGTTCTCATCTAAATTTCAGTGCAGTGTTTTTTTTTTTTTTCATAAAATTAAGGACTGCAATGGTGGGTCTGATTGTTCTGGCAGTGTGTGTATAGTAGAGGATTGCAAATTCGATCATCAATAGGAGGAGAGGACCTCGGCCCTGTGAAGGTTCTGTGCCCCAGTGTAGGGGAATGCCAGGGCCTATAAGTGGGAGAGAGTTGGGTAGCAGGCATGGGGAGGAGGGAGGCAACAGGGGTTTGTTCTTGTTGTTTTTGTGTGTTTGTTTGTTTGTTTTTTGGAGAGGAAACTGGGAAAGGAGAAATTTACATGTAAATAAAGAAAATATCTAAAAAAAAAAGATTTAATTAAGTAACCCATTGATGAAATGTTACTAGTTATAAACAATCTCATAGGCCCTTGGCATGTAGTGATGAACAAGATGTCTCTATGATCATCAGTACTGCAATCCAGGGGAAAGGGAAATTCATGCATCTAGTGAGTTGGTGGTGCCGTAAGAGAAGCATGTGGAAGCACACAAGAAGAATAACAGTCTTGAAGAATTAGGGGGGCCTGCTGAATACAAACAGCCATATATAACCTGATAAAAGATCAATAAGTAGTATCCTTATGTGTTAGATACAGCATGGCAGCTCATTAAGTAGTAACTTTTTCTTGGCATTCCCTTCTGCTATGTTCCCAGAACTCCTCCAGTAACATACTACTGAAATGGACACCATTCTTTCTATGTGGAGACCTTACTCCCATGCAGTGACAGTGTTAGTGATCGGGGTGCATTTAAACAGGGGTGGACACAGATCTCTGGAACCCCAAGTGTCCTAGCCATTTACTCTACAGTGTGCAAGTGGGGTTGCTGGGTACCTCAGGATGTAGTCCAAAATACCATATTTGAGAGCAATCCCAGGATAAATTGACTTCAAAAGCCAACAGAGATGGCAGTCTCTTCTTTATTAATAATTTCTCCTAATTGAATAATAGTTTTAAAGTCTCAATATTAAAACAGCAGTGTCCTAGACTCTGCTGCTTTTCTGGCAAACAAGGGGAACATTTAACCATTCTCTAGAAACTTGCTCATTCTGGAGGAGACTATTAAAAATGAAGCTTGTGATTAATTTTTGTAGGGTCTGGATTATTTTTATAGCTACAGCCACAAAGAGAAAGAGTCTGCTGTTTTCTTTTGGGGCACACCTATTCTGATTTCCCAGGCATATTAATTTGCTGCAGGAGGTAATTTTTATTTTTTGGAATTAATTGAGCTGAAAGCTGGACTCATGACAGCCCACCCCCTTAGTGGCAAGCACAGAAGCTGGGGACAGACGGCTATTTCAACTTTACTAGCCTGACATCCTGCAGAATCAATGCATGTCAGCCACAAAGACTGCCGCCTGCGCTCATACCCATTTGCAAGTTGGCTGGATGCCCACTCACAAATTGGGATGCCAGTTCCACTAGGGCACAAGTGTCAACAAAAGATCACTTCAGACAAAAAACCTGCTTATATTTCCAAAAGCCATGAGTTTAGAAAGAAATGAAGGTAAAACTTGAAGATGGTTCATGCCACACTGCTAACAAATGAGTATTTACATCCTGTCACACCCTTGGCCTCAAGAGACATTTTATTTAATAACAATGCAATAGTCTCTACCTTTTAAATTTGACTTTCAATTTCTGCATTTCAAATGAGGCAGAAAGGATATGGTATGTCAAGCCTGAAAGTTTCTAGAAATGCCCATTTCCTTTATCTCTTTCTGTGACATGCATTAGCAATGAAAGAGTACATAGTGTGCTATCATGGGACAAGGTCTCCAGACACTAATTGGAATCGTGATACTGCACCAACCAAAATGCAAATATATCTGTAATATCCAATTGATTCAGCAAATGTCATTTCATGTCAGGCACTCAGTAGGGATTGCCCTCATTGCGTGCAGTCCTTTCCCTTCATTGAGCCCACATACCACCAACATCAAGTCAGTCCCAGTAAAGCATGGTAAGAAACATTTATTAATCTCACAATCTGAATATTCTTGAAATCTTTCTTCTGACCATGCAATAAATTTCAACAATACAGCAAAAGAGAATATTTGTAACATCTAGTTTAATGATAGTTTTCATAAATGTTCTCATAATTGTTATGGGTTTACACAGAAGCTAAGTTGTCGCGTTTTGTTTTTTGTTGTTGTTGTTATGTTTTGTTTGCCATCATTGCTTTGAACTCCTCCCATCTGTTTTTCATTATCCTCTTTCTATCTATTGAAATTCTCAACATTTGGGTAAAAGGTTTCTTCAATTCTATTTTTAAAGTTGTACTCTGAATTATTTCAGTTTAAACCTGAAAGAAGACATTCCTATCCCAATGGCTTTGTGAAGTATTAAGATAAGCTACAGGGGCACATTTTCCTGGCATGACACTGTTAAACCTGTCTTCCCAGACCCTTCATCCTCTGTAGCCAGGCCTTTTTCTTCGCTAAAGAACCCCCTCTCACATCATTACACACAGATCTTTTTTGGAGGTGACAGTCTATGAAAATACTTGGCAGAGTTCTGACACATATCTTGAGATCAGAAAAAGCTAACTGTTCTCTCCCAGTTTTCTTTTCTTCCCCCTTTCTCTACTATGATCATCTTCAATTTCCTTTAAAATGATTGAGTTGCTCTCTACATTTTTAATGAAATGTTGAATAATACAATTTTTATGGCAATTAAAGTCTCAAGAAAGGCATGAATTAAGTGTTACAAATGTTCCAAGGAAGGGCCAGTAGAGATAAAGCCAGCTCAGAAAGGTTACATAACTTTCCCAAGATTAAAACCCAGTTAGTTGTTAGGAGAGAATTCATATCTTCTCAGTCTCTCCTCACTATGGAGTACTATGACACACATTCAATGCAGGCATTAATATATAGATGAGAAAACAGAGGCTCAAAAAGATTATGTGACTTTCCCAAGACTTTGTCAGTTATTAAGAAATTGTTAGCCGGGCAGTGGTGGTGCACACCTTTAATCCCTGCACTTGGGAGGCAGAGGCAGGCAGATTTCTGAGTTCGAGGCCAGCCTGATCTACAGAGTGAGATCCAGGACAGCCAGGCAGCCAGGGCTACACAGAGAAACCCTGTCTCGAAAAAACCAAAACAACAACAACTACAAAAAAAAAGAAAGAAAGAAAGAAAGGAAGAAAAAAAGAAAGAAAGAAAGAAAGAAATTCTAATCTACTGAAACATTTCCCACAAAAGAGGAATTAGGCAATAAGAAGGAAAAGGAGGAGGATGAGGAGGAAGAAGAGGAAGAGGAAGAGGAGGAGGAAGGGATTGAATACTTATTCTATGCCACAACTATTCTCAGCATTTGAGACCCAGGGGTAAGGAATATACACAGTGGACATGATTCTAGTGAGGAATTGGGAGGTCAATCAGATTGCATGGCGTGAAGATGAGAGAAACCCCAAGCTTTGGGAACTAGAAATGGCACAATGGATACACAGTAGGAACAGTGTCAGCTTCACTAACTAGTGGTTTGGAGAATGACATGGTGAAGTGAGTGGTTGAAAGAAAAGGGCTCCCCAGCTATAAGGAAGTCACTTCAAAACAGAGCAATAGCTTTCGTTACTCAAGAATATTTCATTGTATATTATGCATTTCCCTATTGTCTAGCTGATGGACATACAGAATGCTTCCAGCTTAGTCACTGTTACAAAAAACATAGTTGTGATAGTTATGTATTGTTATAATTTATATGTCAAAGCTTCTCTGGTATGCATACTTTAAACAAAAATTGCTGAGCCATATATTTATACTAAGGCTACCATGCCCTTCTGAATGAAAGCAAAGATTTAAAACCATCTTTCCTCACCTTCTCCTAGAACTGTTGAGTCTCATTTGATTTTCATTATCGTCCAAAGTACAAAAGGAGTCCATTGCTTAATTTTTATTTGATACCTTATGTGTCAAATTTTAAAATTCATTTTAGATTAATTTCTGAAATCACTATTGCTTATGGCATTTAATATTTTCCATAGTTTATATAAAATAATTTAATTTGGAGAGACTGCATTGTTCTATGCCTTTTGTGAAGCTATAATGTATAATCTAAACAGAGTGGACAGGTGTCCCCAAACTGAATAGCTAGATATGGTGTTTGGTGATGTATTTTCAGTTACCTAGAGACTGGGGCAAGTAGATCACTCCAGCTTAGGAATCTGAGGTTAGCCTATGCAAATAGCTAGAAAAGTGACTCATACACTATTAAAACAATGTCATAGTTCATCTAAATATGTAGTTGCTAATACAAACAAATATATGCCAATAAAATATTATTTTAAGCATTTAAGAGTTAAGAATTAAAGAGTTCTGGTAAATTATAAAATAGATATATAATGCTAATTTTTGCTCATAAATTATATGGATATGTACCTATAACAATTCTAACAAATGTTATGGAATATGCTGTGATGGCTAAAATTTTCAATATGATAGGATTTAGAATCACCATGGAAACAGACCTCTGTGTGTATCTGTGAGGGGATTTCTACACTCTGTTAACTAAGGTAAAATGACTAACCTTATGTGGATGCTGACATCATTGTTCCATGGGCTGGGATCTAAGACTGAATGAAAACAGAAACTCCAGTCTTGGTATTGGGGCCAGCTTCACATTATGGTCACATCATCAAACACACACACACACACACACACACACACACACACACACACACACAACTAGTTCTCTCCCAGAAGCCATCAAATACCAATAGCTCCTCAGCTACAGATTGGATTCCACAGCCAATTTCCTATGCCCTCTCTTCTGTGCTTCTCTTTGTCTGCAGCTCGTTGTCATTCTTGTGCTGGCACAGTCACAACTGCTGCAAGTTCACATGTGTCTCTGACCTGCTATGTTTGAAAAACTGCTTTCTTATAGTTAGCCTGCACTCCTGGCTCTTCCAATCTTCCCATACTCTCTTCTTAAGATCGCATTTGGGGGCTGCACTCGACTATCTTCTGTTCTCTGAGCACTGACCAGGTGGAAGTCACTGGGTCCTTTGCTGACATCAACTCTACTTGATGGGACAAGAAGAAAAAGGAGAAGGAATCTTAACATTAGATGGGAAGGGACATGGAGATGACAGGAGTTGAAGAGGTGAAAATGTTTGAATACATTTTATGAAATTCTCAGAAAGTCAATTTAAAAATTACTTAAACAAACACAACTCCTAAAAAGAACCAAAGTGAAGGTTAGCTGAGCTCAGTTTTCTGTGCTGATGCAGTGTGAATACTTGTCTCAAGCTTCTGCTACCATGACTTCCCAGGAAGTCAAACTACAAGCCCAGTTGAACCCTCCTATTTGTAACTTGTTTTGGTCAGATATTTTGTCCCAGCAACACGAAAAGTGAGCAATGTATGCATGTTCTTTATTATATGTCAAATTACATATTTGTATTGTATTTAATATATAGTTATATCTTATATCTTATACACATCCTGCTCATACCTTCACATATAATTTAAACAATCCCTACATTGTTTAAAATGGGGAAAATGGGATACAAAATAGACAGCTGTTTTATTCCATTCGTTATAACTTAATAAGAAAGATCTCTACATGAGTAGTAAAGATTAATTTTTTTCAAATATCTTCTGTTGACATTTCTTTGAGTCTTTAGATGTGGGATCTGTGGATAGAGAAGGCTGCTTTGTAATGATTAATGTATGTTTATATATAAAACATATATTCAGACACATACTGAATGCAAATACATTCTATAAACTTTTAAACTTACATTGTAAAATATTGTCCATATATACACTACCTACCTAATGCACTTAAAGAAATTAAAATAGGCTGCTAATGAGAGATGGGCTAATTTTCACCACCCCTTTTGCAGTGAACTTTGGAGCTTCTTCTAGGAAGTAGAGAGTTTATTTTCTTAGCCTTTGCCATTTGCTTGGGTTCACAGACTTCAGTGGAATGGGCAGTGTTTCAGTTCCTATCCTAGGAGATTTGTTTTATATTTCTTCTCAGAACCCTCTTCCTGCCATAGGAAGGATATGTTCAGTATAGCCTGTTGGAGGAGATGACTCCATGAACAGCAGGCACAGTGACCTTTCCTTTTGCTATACACACTGAATATAGTTTACTTGGATATAATTTTATGAAACAATAAGGGAAGGCTCGTTACATAAGTAGATAAAATTTTGTATATCTGAGTCAATGGGTGAGACATTTTTGATTGCAGGCCTATTGAACATTGCTTTTCACACTATAATTTGAATAAAATCTTCCTTATATTTTAAAAAAAAGTAAGAAGGGAGTTACCAAGAAATTAATTTATATTAAATATAAATTAAATTAGAACATAAATTTTAATTTAAATTGAATTTGAAGCGAGTACAATCTTTAACTGTTTTAAATCCTTTTCATGTGTTTATTGATTGAACATTCAGTAATTTAAGTTAAAGTATAAGGGATTCTCTTTCATTTATGTTCAGAGACATTTAATGCACACACACACACACACACACACACACACACACACTCACGCACACACTGATATATTTTCTCATGCTGAAATTAAAATCATCAGAGAAGGCCTGAACCCCCACCTCCTTTACTTTGCTCTAGAGTATTATAACCGGAACATAAGAGTTGTAAGCAATCAGAGGATGTAAAAACTGAACACAAGCTACATGTCTCACTGAATCTCAGGGCAGTGAAGCAGCCAGCCGTGAGTTTTCAAAGCAGGAAGATGCTGAAGTGACCTCTGACATTAAGACGTTCTGTGCTATTGGTCAGAAGTGTTTCACTTAAAAAGCAAATAATCCCCAGGAAATACTGAATAGGAACCAGCAACACAAGACCAGCTTGTGTTGTACTTTATTAAGTCTAAAAACAAAACAACGTGCCATACATCCCCACAGTAATGCTCAATCACATGGCTAATCACTGCACTAGTCTATAAACAGTGATGGCCACACAGCGCAACTCCACTGCATTCTTGAAGGCCTCTTGCTACAACAGGCGGTTTCAGTGGTAGGAAAAGCAGAACAGTATGGAAAAGTTATTCACCAATTCTGTCCATTTCCAAGATCTGAGACATACACAGGTGAGAACACAGTCCAGAGTCCGCTGTCCTCTCCTCTCCTCTCCTCTCCGACACTGCTGCCATGTCCCAACAAGCCGTTCAGTTTAAACTGCTGAATGACATTATTTGAGCTATTTAAAGCTTACTTTATTTTAGTATGAACTAAATGAAGGTTAAAACATGCTTTAGAAAAATGCACTGATCTCTGCACTGTGTGTACAGTATTGAACAAAGGATTTATTCATTTTGTTGCATTATTTTGAATATTGTCTTTTCATTTTAATAAAGTTATATTACTTATTTATGACACCGTTAAAAAAAAAAAAAAGAGTTGTAAGCAGCCAGTAACTATGTGCTCCATCAGCATGCCCCAAGGACCTGACACTCAGACACCACCACTACCTCATTTCCTACCTAAAGTCATTTGCTAGTGCTTTTCCTATGAGAACTACTCTAGCAATGCTGAACGTCCAGAGGGGATGGTTTCTGTTTGTCAGTAGATGGCTTTTGTCTCTTTGAGAACACAAGTCCATTCTTTTTAGTTCTCCTAGCCTTTCTCTCTCTGCCTACCTTTCTACCTGTTAGAGGCTCCCAGTGGTGGCAACCCTAAAGACCCATGTCTTCTCTGCTAATGACTGTATTTTTATTTCCTTCATCAGATACATACCTTCATAGGTTTACAGTTTATGATAAGTACACTGAAGGAGGCAGCCATAGGCCTCATGTAGTGGGAGGTATATATGTGCTGCACTTATGTATTGAGGTCAACCTTGAGTGTCTGTCTCTGCCATCTACTTTGGTCCAGGGAGTCTCTTCTTCTTATTGACTGCTTCATGTACTAGGAGAACTGATTCACAACTTCTAGGGATTCTACTATCTCTCCCTCAAGTTTCTATATGAGCATGAATTTACCATGTCTAGCTTTATGGGATCTCTATATTAAAACTCAGTTCCTCATCATTGTGTAGCAAGTACACTAAGCTATTCATTTAGCTCTCCTTGGAATTCTTATCTGACAAAAATAAATGTGAAATTAGCCCAAACATTGAATTTTAGAGATATTTATATTATATTTTATCATTATATATATGAAGTATGTGGGCAAATTAGTGTGTCTAATGTTCAAAGGAAAATTATTCTGATTACCACAGCATAAATATCTATAAATCATAAATAAATAAAGTTATTTATCTGATAAAAGAAGAAAAAATGCATTCTTAACCAGCAAACAGGTAGATTGTTGTTTAGAGCAACAATCACTGACAGATTCCAACATAAAGATCTTTTGATGACATGGGCTGAGTCCTTGTGTCACCCAGAATCACTCTGACAAGTTTAAAGCACACAGAAGACAGAGAACAGTCAGTTCACAAGACAAAAAATTAAAAAAATAAAAAGGAGGCCAAGTCCAAATCCAAACTGTATTCATGTGTTTAATGAAGTAAAGCCAGATGGGCTGAAATATGTGGTGAAAATCAGCACTACTTCCTGAGGCATGTACTAGTCACACATTGAGACATGATGTCAGATATAGATGGTCCTGCGTGAGTGATCACTTCTTGCTTGCAGTAAATGATAACTGCTTAAGATTCATTCAGACTCAAGAACAAAGATAAAAAAAGGATATTGGCTCAGAAGCTTACAGCACATTAAATATTGATTCTATATTTTCATCATTAAGAAGGAATATCAGAAACTACATGCCCTGGGCCAGAAGCTTAACTCTAAAGAGTCCTAAACTAGACTCCCTCATCTGTAGAACATGTTTGTCATAAAACACACAGGACCATTGTGTGGACTGAGAGATGGCTCAGGGTTCAATAGCTACTGCCCTTGTAGAAGACCTGGAATATAATCCCATGACAGTGTACAATAATCTCTAATTTCAGTTTCAGGAGATTCAATCTCCTCTTCTAGCTTTTGTAGATATTACATATTTTCAGTGTATATAGATACAAGTAAACATTTGCATGCATGCAAAATAAATTAAATATTTTCTTCTTTTACTTTTTTTGTTAGTGGAAGGGTTTCTTTTGTTTTGTTTCGATTTTTCAACACAAGCTTTTTCTATGTATCCCTTACTGTCCTGGAATTCTCTCTGTAGGCCAGGTTGGCCTTGAACTCAAGAGATCTGCCTACATCTGTCTCCTGACTTTGAAGATTAAAGACATGTCCCACCACTGCACAGCTCAAGAAATAAATATTTAGGAAAGCATAGCACATGACTTAATTTATGGTGGTAGTCAGTGAACTTGGCCATTGACACAGGACCTCACAACTCCCCCAATTTTTCTCTCCTTTCACTTCCAGTTCTCAAACATCATACCTTGTTCCTTACTGAAAAGGAAACAGACAAAACTTCAGAATTTTTGAAAGGATAAATAGGTTGGGTTCTCCAGGTTCACACATTGAGGAAAGGAGCCTAGGAAATAACAAACATGAAACTACAAAGAAGGCCTCAGGGAAGCAATGAGTGGGTGGGGAGAGGCAGGAGGAGAAGGCAGAGATTGAAGGTCCATAGAGATGAGGAAGGGAAGAGAGAAAAAATACCTTAACCAGGTCATGGAACTGTCCACACAGCTGTCAACCAAGGTGGCTGTCATATTTGCTTTCTTAGTTTCAAAACCATTTTTAAGTATGAGTAAGGACATGGAGAGGTAAAGCACAATATTACCTCTCATTTTTATTCTTAGACTCTCTCAGGTCTGTGTTTGAAAATTTGCTTTCCCACTAATAATTAGTCAAAACAATGGATGCACACAGATACATATTCTCTCTCTCTCTCTCTCTCTCTCTCTCTCTCTCTCTCTCTCACACACACACACACACACACACACACACACACACACACACAAACAAAACAGAAAACTTCTCAGACTTCAACCACATTTACCCTCAGCATCTAGATCAGTGGCACAATCTTCTAGGAAGATGGTTCAACCTCTCAATCTTCATGATGCCGTGAATCTTTAATGAAATTCTTCATGTTAACAGTGAATCCCAGCCACAAAATTATTTCTGCTTCTACTTCTTAACTGTAATTTTGTGACTTATGATTCATAATGTAAATATCTGTGTATTCTGATGGTGTTGTGTGACCCCCTGTGAAAGGATCATTTGACCACCAAAAAGATCACAAGCCACAGGTTGCAAATCCCTGATCTAGATCAAAAGAATAGTAAAAAATGTTAGAAAGCTAGAATGTCTGCCTTATTAAGTCATTGCTTATAAAACGCATAAGCACTGTTTTCTTTAGGGTGTTGCCTATACAGCACAGAACAGGAACTTTTATTCCTAGCAGTGAGTTTTTCCCATAAGAAACTATTCAAAGAAATTTATTATCATTTTCTTTAAGTTATTGTTGGAAATAACCAAGAATAAGCACATCCTTCTAAACAGTTGTCACACAGCATGTATCACTTGGGATTGCTTGAAAGATTCACCATGAATTATAAATTCCAAACATTTCACAAACTGAATTATACCTCTTCACACCTGCCATAGCCTTTTAAATAATTGGATTTTACTGGGGGTGATTGTTATGGATCTCTCTGGGAGGTAGAATGAAAATAAATTTTATGAGTGGACCTAGGATGAGAGGTGGAAGGATAAGGTGGGGAGGGGAGATCGGGTTGAGTGACAGAGTTTGGAATTGTGGGGCATGTCATGGATGCTATAGAAACCTAGTACAGTGGGAACTTCTTAAAATACATGAAGACTATTCTAAGTAGGTCTCCTAATATTGGAGGAGGCAGAGGCCCAACTGACATCTCTTATCACAAAACAAAGCTTCCAGATCCAGGACTTGGTTAGATTAAATTGAATTGTTGGACAAGAACATCCCATGGAAATCCCCAAACAACCCAGAAGAATGTCAAAACAATGGGTTGCTCTCCACAAACTGACAGCAGGGTCCAACACAACTCATTGAACATGGAGAAACAGACCAGGTGCCTACATAGAACCTTCACTCCTATGTTATATTGTCTTTGGTAAAAGAGGTACTTAGCAGCTACCAAAACATATGTAAATACCAACCCAGCAGTGCTACCTTTTGCCTACAATGCTTCCTGCTTGAAATATACACTACAACAATGGTAGCATAAAACTTGTGGAAGTAGACAACCACTGTCTGATTTGACTTATGGCCCACTTCAGGAGAGGGAACCCATATCTGACATTGCTTGGGTGAGCTACGAGTAGAGATTAGGTAGCCCTAAGGTAAAACTAAACACTAGTGACCTTTTAAAAAATAGTATCAGTAAAATGATTCCTAATAATATTCTTTTATACTCAGAGATCAGATGAGATCAAATACAGAGACCAATAGCCAGACATCACACACAAGCAGAGAGAGAGAGAGAGAGAGAGAGAGAGAGAGAGAGAGAGAGGGGGGG
>NW_022196912.1:61687519-61717947 GCF_008632895.1 Mastomys coucha
AGGGAGAGAGAGGGAGGGAGAGAAGGAGGGAGAAGAGGGGGAGAGAGAGGGAGAGAGAGAGTGAGAAAAAGGGGGAGAGAGAATGGGAGAGAGAGAGGAAGAGAGAGAGAGTGAGAAAAAGGGAGAAAGAGAGAATAGGAGAGAGAAAGGGAGAGAGAAAGAGTGAGAAAAGGGAGAGAGAGAATGAGAGAGAGAGAGAGAGAGAGAGAGAGAGAGAGAGAGAGAGAGAGAGAGAGACCTTAGATTACACAGCTCTAAAAGTGATGTCTTTATAAATCCCTCCAGTTAGAGTTCAGGGAACCCCATGGAAGAGGAAGTAGAAAAAGGGTACAAACCAGAGGGAATAGAGGAAATCAGGAGATGTTGGGAATCAACTGAACAAGGCTCATGTGAACTCATAGAGACTGAAGCAGCAAATACAGGACAGATATGGGTAGGTACTGGGTCTTTGGCATACATATTATAGCACTCTCTTAGTGTTTTATGGAACTCCTGTGTGTGTGTGAAATAGTAGGTCTCTGATTTTCATCCCTGCTCTTAGGGATCTTTTCCTTCTGTTGGGTTGTCTGGTCCATCTTGATGTAACGGTTTTGGTTTTATTTTATTATGTTTTCTCTTGTCATATTTGGTTGATAGCTCTTAGAAGCCTGTTGTTTTCAAATGAGTGACAGATGGGAAATGGATTAGGATAGGAAGGGAGATGTGGAGGAACAGGGAAGAGTAGAGGGAGGAAAAGCTAATCAGAACATATTATATGAGAAGAGAATCAATTTGTCTTTAATTTTCATCTATTCTTCTCTTATATAGCACACTCCTACCAGAGGTTCTACTTCCTTTACACCTCCCTGCTCTCCCCTGCTTCCCTTACCCATAGATCCACTTCTTCCCTTTCTGCCTTGAAAAGAGTAAAGGCCTTCCATGAACATCAATGTAATAGCACAACAAAATACAATAAAACCAAGCACTAACCCTCAAATTAAGAATGGGTAAGGAAATAGAGTAGGAGAAAAAACTATTCCAATAGTAACTGATAGAGTTAATCATCCCCACTACCACTGTCTGGAGTTTCCCCAAACACAAAAAAAACCAGTCATAACCTATATACATAGAACCTAACAAAGACAAATGTAGGCTCATTATTGCCACTTCAAAACCTGCCATGAGCCCAGCTTCATTGGCTCCATGGAACTTGCTATCACAGTGTTCTAACCCCACCTGACTCTCACAATTCCACTTCCCCCTCTCCAGAAGCATTTACCAGCTACAAGGTAAGGGAGCCATAGAGGGCTCCAAATTGGGCTCTCTGTCTGTCTTATGTTTGCCTATAAGCCTCTACATCTTGACAGGCACCAAGTGGACTAGGCACCAGTCTATGAGTATAGCAGTATATCATTAGGATTTATTGATTTTTTTAACCAATAGTATATAGTTCTATCCTAAATCTCTGGACTATTTGGCCTTTGGTTCCTAGTCAAACAGAGAGTGTCAGACATGGGCTCCCTATCATGGTATGATCCTCAAATTCAACCAATCACTTACAATTTCTGTGGCCATCATTACCCCATCACATCTGGCAGGCAAGGCAGATTGTAGGTCAAAGGATTTATGTCTGGGCTGTTGTCTTATTTTCACCACTGGAAGCCTTGCTTGGTTACAAGAAATGACCACTTCAGTCTCTGTATCTTCCATTACTAGAAGTTCTCACTAGAGTCCCATAAATTCCAGAATTTCCACTAAAAGTAGGCTTCCACCTGAACTCTCAAATGCCTTCCCAGTCCAGTCATCTCTCTACAACTTCCAACTTAATTTCCACCTCATCTCTCCTATTCCCAAGCCCGCCCAACCTTAGCCACCCACAAAATCGATTCTATTTCCCCTTTCCAGGGAAAGGAACAAGTGTCTGCTCCCTCTAGTCACAATCCACTCACTCAGCCCTCCTTGCTACTTATCCTCTCTGGGTCTGTGAACTGTAGCATGACGAGCATTTACTTAAAAGCTGGTATGACTTTTAATTTATATTTATTTATGTATTTATTTTTAGTTCTATGCATTTGCCTTCATGTTTTATGGTTTATCTTTTTTTTTTAACTGATGAGATATAATCAATTGTGTAAATGTATGACATTTTCTTTGTCCATTCTTTAGTTGAGGGTTATCTAGGTGCTTTCCAGGCTCTGGCTTTTATAAATAAAGCCACTGTGAACATAGCTATGTAAGTGTCCTTTTGGTAGGATGATATGCCCAAGAGTGGATTGGCTGAATCTTTAGGTAGCTCGATTCCCAGTTTTTCTGAGGGACGACCATATTGATTTCCGTAGTCACTTCACAGGTTTGTACTTCCACTGAGTATGTCATGCTCTACTTGCTCCACATTCTTGTCAGCATGAGCGGTCACCTTCCACTGAGTATG
This sequence comes from Mastomys coucha, assembly GCF_008632895.1. Lineage (NCBI taxonomy): Eukaryota > Metazoa > Chordata > Mammalia > Rodentia > Muridae > Mastomys > Mastomys coucha. The sequence continues at coordinate 61,689,930 of NW_022196912.1, forward strand.
TGCTCCACTTGCTCCGCCGCATCCTTGTCAGCATGAGGTCACCTGTGTTATCCATCTTAGCCATTCTGGTAGGCATAAGATGGGACCTCAAAGGAGTTTTGATTTGAATTTCCTAGATGGTTAAGAATGTTGAAAATTCGAAAGTACAAAAAAAAATGTTGAAAATTTGTTTCCCAGGCATTTGAGATCCTTTTGTTGAGAACTCTATTTAGATCTGCACCTCACATTAAAAATTAGATGTTTGGTTTGTTGAGGCGTAGTTTATTGAATTCTTTATGTATTTTGGGAATCAGTCCACTCTTGGATGAGGACTTACTGAAGATCTTTTTCCATTCAGTAGGCCACAGCCCTAGTGACTGTGTTGTTATGGATGGGCCTGGTGCTGTTCTTGTGAATGAATCCCTTTATGAATAAAGGAGCCAATCACTGGGTGAGTAGGTGGGACTTGTGGGTTGGATAGAGGAAGAAAGGAAGCAGGAGAATTTGTTTTTAGAAAGGGGACAGGATAAGGGGAAGATGTAGCTGCTAGAGTTTTCCAGTATTATGGCAGATCTGCAAGGATTCTCCACAAGAGGAATCAGATTTTTTTTCTTTTTTTTTATTAGATATTTTCTTTATTTACATGTAAATTTCTCCATTCCCAGTTTCCCCTTCAAAAAACAAAGAAACAAACAAAAACAACAAAAACAAACCCCTGTTGCCTCCCCTCTCCCCATGCCTGCCACCCCACCCTCTCCCACTTATTGGCCCTGGCATTCCCCTACACTGGGGCACAGAACCTTCACAGGGCCGAGGTCCTCTCCTCTTATTGATAAGGCTTACAAGACTAGGTTTTAGTTGTGTCCAGAGCCTGAGTTACCATCCATTCTGAACTAAGTCTGTGTGGTGTTTTCCTTCATGCAGCAGTTCGACTGGGTTCAAGAGAGAAAAGTACAGCAGCAAGGATTGGGTTTGCAAGATGTGCACCACAAAGGCACTGGGGAATTTGAAACACAGGGCTGGAATGGTAGTGTCCCGCCAGTAGGAACTTAGCGAGCTGGACTCAGGAGCTCTGGGCCAAAGAATCGCCATGAGATAAAAACAGGGCAGCCAGCTGGGTGGTGGTGGCACACACCTTTAATCCCAGCACTTGGGAGGCAGAGGCAGGCAGATTTCTGAGTTCGAGGCAAGCCTGGTCTACAGAGTGAGTTCCAGGACAGCCAGGCAGCCAGGGATACACAGAGAAACCCTCTCTTGAAAAACCAAAACCAAAACCAAAACCAAAACCAAAACCAAAACCAAAACCAAAACCAAACCAACCAACCAACCAAACAAACAAAAACAAGGCGGCCATTGCCCTCTAGTGCATGGCCAGGTGGGCCAGGCCACTGGGGCAGAGGCACAAGAGCAGGAACATGGTGGTTCAGGTTTTTTTTTTGTTTGTTTTGTTTGGTTTGGTTTGGTTGGTTGGTTTGTTTGTTTGTTTGTGATATTTTCTTTATTTACATTTCAAATGTCATCCCCTTTCCCGGTTTCCCCTCTGAAAATAGAAAACCTTGTTCCCTCCCCCTTTCCCCTGCTCACCAACCCACCCTTTCTCACTTCCTGGCCCTGGCATTCTCCTACACTGGGGCATAGAACCTTCACAGGACCAATGGTCTTTCCTCCCATTGATGACCAACTTAGCCATCCTCTGCTATACATATGCAGCTGGAGCCATGAGTCCCACCATGGGTACTCTTTGGTTGATGTTTTAGTCCATGGGAGCTCTAAGAGTACTAGTTAGTTCATGCTGCTGTTCGTCCTAAGGAGCTGCAAACCCTTCAGCTCCTTGGGTCCTTAGTTCCTGCAATACTATGTCCTTTGCCTTACATAAGATTTCAGTTTCATGTGGTCTCATTTACTATTAGTTTTCTGCTTAGTAAGTTTTCTTTTATTCCAATTAGTTCAAGCCTATTCCCTACTTTCTCTTATATTAGGTTCAGTATATCTAGTTTTCTTTTAAGGACTTGGATCCACATGGACTTTTGTTTTGTGCAAGGTGATAAATATGCATCTATTTGCATTTTTCTACATTAAAGCATAAAGTTATCCATTGTTTATTCCTTGCTCCTTCACAGAAAATCGAATATCCACAGATGTATAGATTTATGTTTGTTTCTTAGACTTCCATTGAACAAAGTGTCTGTTTTATGCCAATATCATATGTTGTTTATTACTATTGCTCTGTAATACAGCCTGAAATCAGGGATGGTGATTCTTCTGGAAGTTCTATTATTGTTCAGGATTGTTTAGCTCTTAGGGGTTTTTGTTTTCCTCTATGAGGTATTGACCTTTCATGATATATTAAAAATTGTATCAGAATTTTGATGGGGATTTCAATGAATCTTTACATTGTTTTTGGTAGGATGGCCAATTTTACTATGTTGCTCCTAACCATAAGCATGGAAGATCTTTCCATCTTCTGATATCTTCTTCAATTTCTTTCTTCAAATCCTTAACTATTTTATCGTACATGTCTTTCACTTGCTTGGTTAGAGTTATCCCAGGACACTTTATATTATTTGTGGTGTGTGGTGTTTCCCTGATTTCTTTCTCAGTCCATCTTTCATTTGTACACAGGAGGACTACTAAGTTTGTTGTTGATGCTGTTGTTGTTATTAATCATGTATCCACCCACTTTGCTAGCAGTGTTTATGAGCTAAAGAAGTTTCCTGGTAAAAATTTTGGTCTCACTTATGTATACTATCATATCATCTGCAAATAACAATACTTCAACTTCTTCCTTATCAATTTGTATTGCCTTGATCTTCTTTAATTGTCTTATTGCTCTAGCTAGAACTTGAAGTACTACATTGAGTAGATACGGAGGAAATGATCTTCTTCCTGACTTCAGTAAAATTGTTTTTAGTTTTTCTCCATTCAATTTGATGTTGACTATAGGCTTGTTGTAAATTGCCTTTATTGTACTTATATATATTCCTTGTCTTCCTAATCTCCCTAAGCCCATGAAGGGGTGTTGGATTTTGCCAAAGGTGTTTTCAGCATCTAATGAGATGATCATGTAGTTTTTTCCTTTCAACATGTTTATATGATGGATTATGTTGACTAATTTTCATATGTTTGAGCCATCCAGCCATCCCTGGGATAAAGCTTACCTGATCTATTTTTAATGTAAAGGTGTTTTTAAAGAAATAAATAAATTTTTAATTAAAAACTTATAAATACATTAATTCAACTTATAAGAATATGTATTTCTTCTTGTTTTTTTTTCTTCCAAAAAATAGAAAGATACAACATAACATCATGTGGAACTTTGTTTTACATATTATGAGACTGAAATTCATAGGCTTCTGGAAAATTCTTATGAGCTAAGAACTTTTCACAGCAGTGAACACCATGAGCTGATTGACCTATCAGTTCACCTAGGGCTTATGGGTTGTTTGTTCTTTACAGTTCATTTATAGCTTTCTGATAATTAGATCAATGTTAACTTTAAACTTAGCAGTTACTGGTAATGGTTCATTATGTTTTCTCTACCCTATCCTCAAAACATTTGCATTTCTACACACTGGAGAAGACTATGTAAGAGGTTCAGGGCACTAGTTTCACAAACTGTGTATTCGGTTATTAAAATTAGAATCTAATTCTTTTTCTCTCCTAATGCTCTATAAACACAACATTCTTTTTCCATCAACTACTTTGTATTTTGGTGCAGGATCTCATGAAAGGAATCAACCTATTAGTGAATTGCAGAAAGGCCTTGGGAAGAGCATTTTGAAAGATCTTTAAGCCTGGTAATGACCTACTTAATCTTAGGTAAGACAAGTCCTGCTATTCAGCCCAGCATGTGCACCTGTACTGTCCAGGAATATGGAGGGGTGCTATGAAAGCACTGAGCAGAAGGTGCAATGTTAACTTGCTTATTTCTATCTCTGGACTAAATTTGGCTGCAGAGATTGTTTTATTAGGAAAATAGTTATCATTTGTTTAAAAAGTTGCTTTTATTTTCACTGCAATAAATGTGGTAGCATTTATTCAGAATTCATTAAGCTAGTGCTAAACTTTTTGACCACTTCAGTTCAGTCACTAAGTTTGCACATGACTTTGTGACCTTGTGTTTAGCAATGGCAGGGGCTGATTTGATCAGTGCTGGAACAGACTGTCTCATATTCTGACCTTTAGTAGTCACTTTGCCTTTTTATATATACATTTTTACCATCACAACAAGCATCTTTTACATAACTGCATATTCTCCATGGTGATTCTCAGGAGCAAGCTATGAGCAATGGGAATCAGCAAGGTTCCCCTGATAACTGCTAAAGAACTTTTAAAAAAGTAGAATCAGTGCTGTTACTCACCCTTCTGGCCCTAGAATTAGCTGCAAGGGACTCTGCACTCTCACATTACATAGGACTTAATGCATAGCACTTGCAAAAAGATATTATAAATTAGTATCCGTGACTGGCCTATTTCTAAGGCAAATTCAAGGGCACAGAGTACTTCCCACAGCCAAAAGCTCACATATTTAGAGCCTACCCTCTCAACTTAATTCTAGGCATTATTCATGACAAATGAAGAAAATAAATACACTAGTGATGTCTCCTTATGTTCTCATTGTAGACTCCATGGATTAAGTGAGTGTTTAGGCATATGTTAAGAAGGTAGAGATAAAGCTGCCATATATTAATTATTACATTAACTATTTCACATACAAGGCTCACTATTATATCTTCTGTACAAAATAAAAAATAATGCAATGTAATATAAGTGAAAAATTACTGAAATACATGAATGTTACTAATCACAGGCATGTTGAACCTACACTTCTGGGACAAGCTGTGCTGAAGAAGGACCATACCCTGTCTTTATGCCAGGAAATGACTTGCAGCCAAGAAACACCCTTCTACCTCTGTCTGACCCAGATATGCCTCTCCTCACAGGAAGATTCCTTGCTTACTTCTGACAAAGCTAGACAGAGACCAGCCAAATTTCTATTATTCATCTTATGAATTTTATAATAAACTGCGTGTTTTCAGTGACCAAAATATGTCTGAACAAAATATTTGATACTATGATCTACCAGTAACCATAGATTTCTCTGCACACAGGACTCAAAGTTAACGCCCCCCACCTCCTGAAGACACACAAACCTAAAGCCCACATTAGAGAAGCTGACTGCTCTCCAGAACCTGCACATCACCAGAAAACAAAACCAACCAAGCAACAACAACAAAAACAAAAACAATGTGTTTGAACAACGGCCAAGCCCTCATTCCACTCAACGCTCTGTCCTTTCTAGCTTTATCTGTTCTACCCTACAAAAGCCTTTTTCCACATGATGTTTTAGGTGCCTCTCTTAAGCATAAGCATGCCCCTGAGTACTACCTGCTTCCGCTATTCCAGCAACTCCTCTGGCCCACAGCAATACCCTCTATAACAATACAACTTCAAAAACGTTTTCTCTGTTCCTATGGCAAGCTTTGATTTTATGTGACTTTTCACATTTTCACTTAAGTTCATGTCTTCTTTCATAAACAGGTTAGTCTACAACAATATATCAACAAAAGCCAAGACCACACAGGCGAACATTCTGATCAACTATCTTCCAAACTCCAAAAGTAACCCCAGCATTGATGATGGAATTTGTGACTAATGTAGCTCTGAAATGTTAGTACAATACAACCCGTAGGTGTTATGAAGCTGTTACCATATAGCGTATAACCAGGGAGGGGGCAGATAGAGTTGTACACTGTGCTGCCCAGCATGGTAGCCTGGCATAGAGACAACAGTCACTGGGGAATCAGCATCCCATGTTCCTTTCCTTATCTACTAAATGACCTTTGAATGATGACTTATTCTCTTTGGGCGTCTGTAATTTTATCTGTAAAATGAGGGGATTGAACTTCATGGTCTCTAACCTCCCTTGGAGCTCCAGAAGTCTATGATTCTAAAACAATTTAGAGTAAATCATAAAGATAGACCTTGAGGCAGTCAGATCCACAAAGGTGACTGTGGGGAGAGCTGCACAGTGCCATGGCCAGGGCCATAATGAGATTTGTAATTAAATATAACAACACAGGTCATAATCAGATCGCTTGCTTTGGAAGACACATTAATCATGATAGGGGTCACAAAGGGCTCTCTCCAGAACGTGACAGAGACCTTGCAAAAGAAAAAGGAAAGTCCCTGGCATGTTTTAGAGGGACACAGCCTGGACCAAGCTAGAAAATTTAAGCTTTAATCTTGTTCTTATATTTGTTTTAATCTGGAATGTGAGAAATTTAGACTCATAATCTCAAACTTTTCCTGAGCAACACTGGAATAAACTGGCCACCAGAATATCCCTCCAGATGTGTTTCCTTAATTATTAATTAGATATTAATTTCTAATTCTTTTTATACATGTCTCAACTTATTCAAAATAATTTTTCACACAATTAATAGTTCCTACAGATTGTAGAGTTTCGCTTGTAAATTTCAGATACTTCAGTGAGGCTGGTAATAGAGGACTGCAAAGCAGGTAGGTTGCTGGATCTTAGTGGAGCCTTATAGAAATAATATTCTATAATTCTCATAATTAGATATAGTCTTATTTCTAGTATAACCTTCCGTTAAATCCAAACTCCCCAGGGAGACAAGAAAAATAGGTGCTGGCTAGTTTGGGAAAGAGAGAACAGACTTGGAAGTGTGAGCTCAGGACGATGAACTTCATAATAACAATTTTGATGTGTAGGAGTAAGAAAAAGAGGGAAAACCAGACACAGCAAGGCTTCAGACTCCTTGAGGCTCAGATCAAATATAACAGATCTGCCAAGCCTGAGGCAGCCCCGAGGCTCAGAGGCAATAAGAGGCTTGGCCTAACGAATGCCTTCAACCTTCTCTGCCTGTTTCAGACCAGTTCTTTGCACAATGCAACAGCATGATATTTGAAATGATGTGATTTTTGTCACATTTAATTCACATATACTCATATCCATATCATTATCAAGGCTGTGCCAGTGGCTTGAGTGAAACTAAAGCTAAAATGTAGGCTAGGCTTTCATTAATTTGTTTGTCATGACACTGCCCTTTCAAGAAAGCACCCCAGTATACTCAATGCCACGCCAATCAATCTTCCTTTCTAAAGACTGTAATCCAATTTATCCTTCTAATTTAGAAAATTGTTTAGGACTTATCCAATGACTGGGAAATAAAAGTAGTATAAAGTCACAGTTAGTGTCCTTATGTGAAGTGCAAGACACTTAGCAGATGACTACAGTACTGTCCAGTTCTACAGATTTATGCAGTCCTTTACTCTGCCTCTACCCTGGAGCAGAATTAGCAAATGCATCCTTCTTGATGCCAACTTCTTAGAGAAGGTAGATACTTCTCTAGACTCAATGTGAAGCTCCTTAGATGGTCCTGTAGCTTTGTGTATTCCTGGTCTACTTCAAGCAGAGAAAAAGTAGGTCTCAGAGATCTATGAGGAATTCTGAGATCTACTATCAATTTAATAGCTTTGGATGGGATATTTTAAACAACCTTTTTCCTACTTGAATGTATAGAAACTTCTTCAGAAACTGCCTGATCAAAAACAAAACTACATAAACAAAAAAATTCAGCCTTCCAAGAATTTTCAAGAGAAAATGCTTCCAAATCTAGCATAAGTTTTTGATATAAAGATGTGGTCTTCTGAAATACAAAAAAGATTGAGATAATTTTCTCTACTGTCACTGATAATTTTAATTTTCATGGAACATTTCTGTTTTCCTGTGTGAAATTGGCAGAATGATGCCTTCTGAAGATGGCCATATCTTATTCCTTGTGACCTGTGAATACTCTCTTGCTCAGCAAGGAGAAATCAAGACTACAGAAAGAAGTTAGGCTACTGATCAGCTGATTTGAATGTGTATAGATTTTTGTAGATCAACTGGCTTGACAAATGTAGTCACAGTGTGTAAACACAGCAGGGAGCAGAAGAGCAAGAACCAGGAAAGTGTGAGCAGAAAAAGCCAGAAGCCTAGCTTTGAAGAACCATGAGGAGTCCAGCCATTTTGACAGCCTGCAGAAGCTGTACTAGAAAACAGATTATATGCAGGGAAAAACCACAGATACCTAGCTCATGAGAACCACATCAAATTTTTCACCTTTGGATCTGTAAGCTAGAATGTTTGTGTTTTTTTTTTTTTTAAGCCATTAAGTGCATGGCGATTTGTTTCAGTTGGTAGAGAAACTTGTAACACGAAGAAGAGGGACTAAAGCAACCCAAGAAGCCAGTAAGGAGTCTGGCAGGAACAGTCATAGGTTCTTGAAGCAGGTCCACAGACAGCTGAAAGGGCTATTTAATGTGAAAGGAGTATAAAACCACCAACCAGAAAAATATCACTGTGTGGGGAAGACCACAAACCACAACAACCTCTGAGAGGCAGGATAGGGAGCCGCTAAGCCTCCAACCACACAACCACCAGACCAGTTGATCCGTGAAAACCAAACTATGCTGCTTTATGACCACACTCCCAAAGGCACAATTTTATTCTGATTTGACTATCATATATTCATCAAGTCATCAATGGTATGATGACAAAAGCCAAGCTCTCAGAGTATTCTTGGGAAAGAAAGACATACAATGGCTTTCTCTTTTAAAGTCATCTATCTTAGCCCTTTTGTGATTTTTCCACCTTTGTTTTCATTCCTATAACTTACTTGCACACACAGAAAATATTCTTAGTAGGAAAACCCACTATTAAAATATCTGAGAATGTGAAGGAATGCATATATATGTGTATATCACAATTCTTTCCTTTTTCTGTCTTCTCAGTTTCACTATCTACAGATTTCTCCATTGTTAATTTTTCTGTGCTTTGTGATACCTTCCAAGGTAAAGGCTTACATCACTCCATATTCACAGCTATTCCCGGCTTTATCTTGAACACAGATTGATTATTATTTTTTGAGTTACAGATCTGAATTTTGATTATTTGAATGAAAGTCCAAAAGCATCGGGGAAAATGTGCCTAAATATATTTCTTAATCTGTATGTTCCTTGAGCTCAAAATTCTATCTGGTTCTTTCTTTTTCAACTCACCCAGTGGTGACACTATCCATTCAGTTACCCAAATGAACAGTGAGACCTTTTTCCTTTCTTGGATCTGCTATACTGAGCCTTAGAGCTGCACACAGGACAGTCATTTTACACATTGTTTTATTACAGTATTATTGTTATCATTCTTAGAGCAAACATTCTAGAACTTAGCAACATAAAACAAATATTAACTTACATTGCTTTATCTATCATTTAGGTCAAGTATTTGTGCAGAAGACAGGAGGATGATTTATCTTTGCTTAGTGATATGTGTGAGCACATGCAGATACAAAACCTGTGATTCACTTGGTGACTCGGCCTAGACTATCTTCTGGATTCCTTTCATTTTAGTGCCTACCGTTGGGAAGCATAGGCTGCAATAAACACAATAATTATGCATTTGTTACTCTGTCCATTTAAAAATTATGACTTCACAGAAATTTATGTTCATTACTTTGACATGATAGCATGTATTAAAGTCACTAGTAGGTAAACTTGTCTAAAAGTACATACATATTTTTACATATACATAAGTATATCGAAATATTTAAAAATATTTTCTTTGTAATTTTTTTGTTGCTGCTTGGTATTTTTAAAATGCTTTTCTGTTTTGAGGAAGATTCTTCAGTCAGTTAGGTTTAGATACAAAATACTTGAAAAAAATGAATTGCAGAAATAAAATCTTAATGTCAGTTAAAGGGGAAAATCTATATTAGGCTAGAGTAGTTTGATACAGGTCCCTTTGCTTGTCAACAGTGACAAACAAGTTTGGTGATAATCATTTGGGCTCAGGCTGGATCATCTTGAAAAATGAATGTAATGGCAAATGTTTAAAATCCAAGTACCCAGGATACTGAGGCAGAAGGCTCACAAGTTCCACAGCAGCCTGGTCTGCACATAAAGCAGAGCGTCACTAAAACAAAATACATCTTATCTTGTTTACTTTCATATATTTCATTAGTGCTCAGGAAACCAGTAAGTATAATGACACAATAATTACACATAATTAAAACAATATGTTGTGCTTTCTGCTCCTTCACAGTCTGGGTAGATGCAGATTTCATACGCCGGGACAAAACAAATGAACCTAGAGAAGATTCAGTGAGTCTTGCATTTACCACAGTGACTTCCTTATAATGTTGCTTCTCCATTGTTTGGCCATATACTTTAAAAAGTTAACATATTTGCCTGTCATATTAGATGACAAAATTCTCAGTTAAGTTGAGTGTATAAGATGTCATTGTCCATAGGCATCCATGCATATGGCAAGTTCCTGATAAGAAAGAATGTATAGCATTTCCCATGACACCTTCTTATGAGCGTTATATTCTAGGAAGAAATTGTGCTGTCCCAGAGACCAAGGCCCAAAGAGGCCAATGGCATGCTTAAGACCAGATGAATCACAACCAGAATTACAATCAAAACCTGGCTCCTGGTTCTCAGCCCTTCCAATCATGCCATATTATGAGTGCAGGTACCTACCTATCTGCCTGCCTGGAACAGTACAGGGGAGGGAATAGAGGAATTTTTTTTTTTTTTTTTTAAATCTATGATATACCTATCATAGAAGAGGAAATTCAAGGAGGCAGAAATGGTGAGACAGGAGCCATTTCTCTATAGTGTATCTGCTTCCATGAGAATTCTTGACAGGTCTCTGGTGTCAAAAGTCTATGAAAGCACCTTGCTCCATTTTTGAGATCTCTTTAGGTTTTGTGGTGGACCGAGGTTCAGGAAGTCCCCACCTGGCCGGATTCGGAGCAGAGTCTTGTGTTTGAAGAGAAAGCCAGCAATGGTGTGAGCTTTCTCCTTTCCCACTCAGGAACTAAAGATGGGAATGTGACCCCCATAGCTGACGCTGAGGAATATGCTCTAAGATTCATTACACAGTAGAAGCTTCTGTGTTTGTTTCTTTCAAACCTACACCCTTGACAAATTTTCTCTTTTCTCTTTCATGTGCACAAATGAAATACAAAGGGGGCATTGTTTTGGTCTGCAGAATACTTGAGCATCCTAATTCTGCCTTCCGGCAAATCCATGAGATTTCTTAGTTTCCTTTTAGTATATAAGTTCTGCTTAGGAGGGAACAAAGGACTGATGATAAGGTCATGAGAACAAGATATTTTCAGAGACCATGCGCCGTCCAATTGCGAATCTCCTCAACCTTGCCAGGAAAGGTAATCCATGGTCTAATAGTAGAAGGTCCCAGAAGCAAGGGAATGACATGAAGGACCCAGAAAGCTGAAGAAAGACGCCATACAAGACTGCTCCGGGCATTTCAGAACGTATTATATGCTGTCTGTGTGCTTAAATAATGTGTTCGTTATTTATTGTCTGCCACAACTCACATGTGAACATCAAAAAATAAGTTCTTTCTTTACATTGTGTGTGTGTCCAAGGGAGGCAATCTCAGGTATTCAGGCATGGTGACAAGCACCTTTACTCATGAGCCAGCTGACTCAGATCTCTTCTGTTGGATCTATTTGAATAATTAACAAAACAAGCGATTGAGGGTATGGATGGCGATGGCGGAGGCTCTTCCTTCTGATTAGAACCATTGTGAGGATTTTTATCTTGTCAGGGAGACAGGATGCTCTGCTTCAGGTACCGCATAATAATACAGATAATCTCATTCAGTCTGCTCCTTTCCCTGCTTCTGTTGCAGTCACGTTTATTCAAAAACATGTGATTTGATTGTGAGGTCCTTGTCATGGGGGCTCCTAGAAGTCCTCAGAAGAACACACAATTCTACCAACTGGAAATGTTAGCTCTGAAATGGATGTATGGGGAGAGCAATGCATTATTTTAGAAATAAGCCGAACTAGCTAGCAGACCCCTGACCACAAAGAATAAAATACGGGATTAAGCGTCTAATCAGTGGACTGTTCTGAAAATGAAAATCAGCTTGAGAGGCAGACCTTGAGAGCAAACAATGAGGTACTCCGCATTGCGAACTGCGCCTTGTGGCGCCGCTGGGCTACTGCGGCCAGAAGCACGCACAGATAACCGGCGGTGTGAAGGTTTGCTCTTGCTTTTGTTTTATTCTTTTGCAACGTCCTGTCCCCACGCCCCTTCACGCTTAGTGACCAGGAGTCATCCTTATGAAGAGATCTCTCTTTTACAATGGCCACAGCTAGCTGAGAGAACTCCCCCCAGAACTCCGAGCGGGCGTGCGCAGCACCGAGCGACTCCATTTAGTTTGTCCTTCAAAGTCCGGAGAATAATTATTCCATAATTCTTTCACCTGATTAATTCTTAACTATGAGCATAATTACACTCTGTAGAAGGTAAATCGGTTGTATAAATCAGTGGTCGCTGACAGTTCGTGGTGCACAGCTCTCAGCGCGCGGGGCGAGGGGGAGGGCGGGGCGGGTCCAACCTGGGTGGATGGGTCACCGTGGCTGCTTAGGGATACCAGCTTCCCACACCCTGGGAAGGAAGGAAGGAAGGAAGGAAGGAAGGAAGGAAGGAAGGAAGGAAGGAAGGAAGGAAGGAAGGAAGGAAGGAAGGAAGGAAGGAAGGAAGGAAGGAAGGAAGGAAGGAAGGAAGGAAAACAACTGTGTCTCCTCCGGGTCTCCTCCGGGTCTCGCCAGCCCTGGTTGCAGGCAGGGAGGCAAGTACATGGGCTAGGAACCTCATTGATGCCTGCCCTGCTGAGAACTGCATCCAGGACTCTGAGGCTGCTGAGGCTGCTGTCAGCCTCCTCGCTTCTCCTCACCGCATTAAGCACCTTTAAAGAGAGAGAGAGAGAGAGAGAGAGAGAGAGAGAGAGAGAGAGAGAGAGAGAGAGAGAGAGAGAGAGAGAGAGAGAGAACCAAAATAGTCATTAAAGATGTACGAGATCTCTCTGTGTGTGTGTGTGTGTGTGTGTGTGTGTGACTAAGCAAACATTCAAGACTTTAAAATTCTGAATATAATCATTTTAGGGTTGTTGCTTTGGTTTTGAACTCATCCTTTCCTGCCTAACCCTCTACTAATGCTGGGATCCCCACCAAACCTGAACCTCCTGGCCCCACCTATTTTTCTTAAGTATCCCCCACTCCCTTTTTAATAAACATATCAAATTAAACAAGAACTTTATAAAGCACTAAAACTATCAATTTCTCCCATTTCCCAAATACTTTTCTTAAAATCTTAAACTCTGTTTACAAATTGGCAATGTCCTGTCTCCCATTAAAGCTCCCCAGTGCTTTGATTGTCAGAGTTTCTAAGATACTTTACTTCATAATTTCTTTAGCCAGTTAAATGCATGGCCTGGTGAGCTCCCACTTTCTCTTGAATATCCAAACTGAATGTAGAGCTAGTCAATTATAAATGAAAATAACAAAAATTAACCAATTACACACTTAACATCTTGCTGGAATTACATAATTTACCAGGTACTGTCATAGGACCCATCTTTCTAAAGGTAATACTTGAAGTATAAAATATATTTAGATTTCGTTTTGAAGAGGAAGTGACTGTAAGACCCATTACAGCCTTCGGGAGCATCAAGCTGTTGTCTGATTTTTTCAGCCAGTTTGCAGTCACACTCTAAGTGCTATTGTATTCACTTGTGTCAATACAACGCTGTGCCACAGTGTTCTGTGCTAAACCGAGAACATCTCCAGGAGGATTTTGCTTGGAAAGACAGTTTGGCCTGTTGACTGTTTATCTTCCCTTATAGAAGCATCGATCAAGAAGGGTGAGAGACACTCACCTGAGTATCCACCCACCCCTCCCAACCAGGTGCAAACAATCCTGCCCTAATTGTCTATGGTCTTGGGATGAGGTCTAGAGCATATTAGCAGGAGAAGGATGAGGAGAGAGCTTCTTTGATGAAGCCATCATTCCTCCTGTGTTCAGACCTTCCAATGTGGCTGACACCTATGCTCCCATCTGGAACCCCTCACCCACTTCTCTAGAAGTAAGCTTAGTAAATTCACTGTTTCCTCTGAGTGAACTTTGGTGGAATCACACCTTTGCTTGTGGTTGGAGTCTTAGCACTAGGGGTGCACATGGTTTGCAGATCTATCAGGGAATGGATTCTAGCAAGACAACGAACCTGAACCTTGAGTATCCACAAAGGGTTAAGTGAGGAACTCCAAATCTCTTACACAGAATATTGTATCAAATTCCACCCTGTGAATATATATTTTTAATCACCTCTAAATTATAATACCAAAAGCAATGGAAGTGCTATAAAATTATCTGGTGTCCTGTAATATATGGGGAATAATGATGAGACTACAATATATATATGTTAAGTAAGCTGTAGCTTTTTAAACATGTAAACCCACTTATTGTAAGAAATGAATATAAATTATGACTTCAATATATATACATATAAATATATATATTATGTTTAAAATATTAAATAATTGCCATGGACCAATCTCAGCTTGGAGAGGGGTTCTGAGAGAAAGAAAGGGTGTCTGGGAGCTGTGAAAAGAATGACTCAAAGTCAAATAGTGGATCCAAGCTGACAACCTACATTCTGCTAGATACAACTTTTCCAGTCTGCTTCTCTCTATGCTCTGCTTTCTCTCTGGAGATTTCTCTGTCTAAATTCTGCTTGCTTGCTATTCTAAGAAATCTCTCTGTGTCCATGCCCTGCTTCTGTGTATGTGTGTGTGTGTGTGTGTGTGTGTGTGTGTGTGTCTGTCTGTCTGTCTGTCTCTGTCTCTTTCTGTGTCTGTCTGTCTGTCTGTCTGTCTGTCTGCCTGTCTCTGTCTCTCTCTCTGTGTTGTGTGTTCTCCAAGCAGTTCTCTCTTTTTAGCCTGATAAATTCTCTGGATAGCTCATCACCAGCAGAACACAGGTCCAGTCTTTTATTTTACATATCAATCCAGTCATTTACTCCAATTCTTAAGAGACAGCAAGCATACATTTTTCTTAACTAGAAAAAGAATTCAGAAATCTGTCTACCTTTGTTAAGCACAAACCATAAACTAGTTGGGTGGGATTCTGCCCTGAAATTATCATTTCTTCCAATACTGATTTAACCTTGCTCTGTCCTAGGTTGTCCTTGAACTAAATGATCTGCTAGCCTTTATATGCTTGTGACAAGCTGGCTCATAGAGTTTCTTCAGATTCATGAAGGCCCTCATAATTTATAGTGCATCCTTACATTTTGCATAGTTGAGAAAGTATATATTTTCAAACTCATGAATCTCTTTCCCATAGCCTTAAAGGTTGTCCTGAAGGTCGCAGCATTTACCTTTTTGCTGATACATTAGCCACACCTTCGCCTACTGGACTCATGCTGTCTCAGATTCACAAGCCTTAAGCCCACAGCAGCCATGTGGGTTCACACCTGGAACTCTGTCCCAGGGTCAGGAGCAGTGTCACTCTGTCCCCACCAGGCCCATGACAGGGGCTCTGAAAATGTGAATATATATTGTGGTGGGGAGAAGAAGACAGAGAAAGAACTGTGATGAATTATAATATCCTACATGATCTAGAAAACTAAGATAATTATCTCCTTATGATTATTGTGACTGAGTAAATACAATTATTTCTGATTTATATGTCAGGTATGACTCAGTGCATTCTACTTGCCCTGTATTAGCTGATGAAACTCCTAAACTGGTACCTTCTGTCCCACAGGAAAATGCTGATTCAGAACACAGTTGCACAGATATAAGTAGACAGGGAGAACAGCCATGTTCTGAAGCTGAAGTTAAAATTCAGAGTCTAAGACCTTCAGAATCTGAAGTTCAGATTCAGAGCCAGAGACCTTGCTAAGATGCTTCCTTGAAACTTGCTTCATCATGGGAATGCCGAATGTAAAGTGAGTAACGAAAAGCTAACTCTTGCTCTTTGCTATTTATGACCAAGGTCTTTCTGTGCAACCCAGGTTGACTAGCCTGGGTCGACTGGTCATCTTCTTGCCTCAGCCTCTTGGTGCTGAGATTTTCTGTGTGTGCCACAATACCCAGCAGCAAGAGACTTTACATCCTTGTTAGAAATGGAAACAAAACAAAACAAAATAAAAATAAAAATAAGGCAAGCAATACAGGTGAACAAAGATCCGGAGGCATCAAAGACACATGTTCAGGGAAAGGAAAGATAAGAGCTTTAGAAATGATACCTCAGTATCTCTATAGAATGCATAAGATTAAAGCTGTGAGAATAATCTGCATGTAAAGGCAACTGGAAACCAACATGTCAGAGGGGGAAGTTTAGTTATAACTAGCAAACTTATTTGACCAGTTGTTGGATTCTGGGCATGTATTTTCAGGTTCTTGATCTCGAAACAAGGAACTAAAATAGACACAAATTTGTAAAGTAGTAAGATTTTTTTTTCCAAAGCAAAGAGATAAGAACACTAAAAGGCTCGATGCACTGTCAGGAATGATGGTGGACCACATGGGTGAGAGTACTCAAAGGGCCCATTTATTGTTTGTGATTTTTTTTCTAATGGGATTCAAGAGGAAGGGTTTGGTTGCTAAGGAATGTAGGACAGGTGAAGCTCTGTTTGGATTGACAGGCTTGTACTCTGTAAGCCTTTGCTCACTGTACACATCGTTTCTCACAGAAACTTCTTCATTTATGTATACTCAATTATATATAGGGTTAAGTTGATAAATAGCTTATTCTCCCTAAGTGCTCCCTCAGATGATGCATTTGGCCATACCATGCATGCAGCTAAAACAAGTCTAAACCAGATTGGTCAGTCTCTTTTGGTGTGGGGCTGTTTCCAAGATATGTTTGAATAGAAATAGGATGTTATAAAGGGGTTGTGAAGGGGAGTGATTTTGTTCCTCTATCTAAGGCCTAATGTAGGCAAGCATCCTAGGTTGTTAACACGTTGGTAGTTATATTGATAGGAGTTTGGTGTGCACAGTAAAGGACTGGAGGCATAAAGAAAGCCACAGAAGGAGCCCATGGTTCTAGAAAAGACAACACGCACACAAGCATGAAGGTCCAAGGCCATGAAGTATGTTAGTGTGTGTATATGTGTGTGTGTATTTGTGTATGTTGTATGTATGTATATGTGTGTATTTATGTGAAGGTATGTTCATATGCATATGTGTGTTTATCTGTGCCTGTGTATCTGTGTATATTTATGTGTGTATGTGCTTATTTCTGGGTGTTTGTGTTTCTAAGCAAATGGACCTTAGAAACAAGCCATTCTAATATCTTAACATCTATTCTCCAATCATAAGGGTATCCAAATTTGTAAAAGAAACATTACTAAGCTTAAATCACATATTGACCCTCACACACTAATAGTGGGAGCCTTTTTTATTCATGTTCACCAAGAAACAGGTCATCCAGCCAAAACTTAAGCATTAAGAAATGTTGGTACTAACAGACATTATGAGCCAAATGACCTAACAGATATCACTAAAACATTTTACTCAAATACAGAAGTTTATATCTTCTTCTCAGCAGAACTTTCTCCAAAATTTATCACATACTCTATTACAAAACAAGACTCATCAGATAACAAGAAAATGAAATAATGCCCTGAATCCTATTGGACCACCAATAGGAGTAAAGCTGAATTTCAACAATAACAGAAACAATAAAAAGTCTACACACCCTTTGGAAACTAAGCAACTCTTTTATTGAATGAAAACTGGGTCAAGACAGAAGTAAAGAAATTAAAGACTTTCTAATATTCAATGAAAATGAATGCACTGTATATTCAAACTTAAGGGACAAAATGGAAATGGCTCTAAGAGAAAAAAGTTCATAACACAATCTAGCCTGCCTACAAGATGTACTGGGGCAATGGTGGCAGAGAGTAAGCCCATGGCTGCCTGGATAGCCAGGAAACAAAGGCAGGACAGTCCAGAGACCCAGGAAAGTACCAAGCACAACTGGCAAAACAACAAAAACAGCAACAAAGGCAACAAAAACCAATGAACTGATTGCTAATATTCTTCTATACTCATAGATTGGGGCTTAGTCCAATTGGCAGCAGAGAGGTTGATTTATGCTGATGATAGGAGTAAATGCAGAGATCCACACCCAAACATTAGGCACAGAGAAAGTCCAGGTTGGAGCTCTGCAATGGTTCCTTCACCTTGAAGCTTGGGGAACTTTGTAGAAGAGTTAGAGAGGGAATTGTGGGAGCCAAGAGGGGTCAAGGACACTGGGAGAGCAAAGCCTGTGGTATCAACTAAACAGGGCTCATAGAGGCTCTGAAGAGACTGAAGTGGGGATCATAGAGCCTGCATGGGTCTGTGCTTGGTCTTCTGCATATATGTTATAGCTGTTGGATTGATGTTTTAAGTGACTCCTGACAGTGGGAGTGGGGCTCTCTCTGACTCTTCGGGGTGCTCTTGGGAACCTTTTCTGCCTAACTAGGTTGCCTTGTGCAGCCTTTATGTGAAAGCTTGTGCCTGGTCTCATTGTCTCTTTTTCTGCTGTGTTTGATTGATGTTTCTCTGAGGCCTGTTCTTTACTGGGGCAAGGGCTGGATTTGAGTGAGAGGATCTGTGGGTGGGTACTGGGAGTAGTGCAGTCAGCAGAAGCTGAAGGTGTCATGATTTGTTTAAGGGAAAATAATGAATTAACAAAAACCGTATGTCAGATTTGTGAATGTGAGAATGTAGTTAGTATGAGAGTGCTCATCTAACAATTTCAAGGGTCTTTAGTTCAGTTCCCAACAACACCAGATAGGCTAATGAATAGATACATAAACATTTTTAAAGTAAAAGCAGACCCAACTTCCCTATTCCGTCATCAATTTCTGAGTTTCTGTTGCAATAACAAAGAGTAGACATTAAAACTATAATTCCAGTTGATAGACAGAACCAAGGAAAGAGTAACTTTTGAAGATCTATAGTCTACCCATTTTCCCAATTTATCCTCCCTCTGTCATCCACTGCTACTGATTCTTAGGAGCCCTCAAAATAAATTTATTTTTTTCAAAGCCTGTTACTTAAGCCCCAGCAGATAGAACAGCAGTTCTCAACCTGTGGTTCCTTATTCATTTGGGGTTGAATGACCCTTTCCCAGGGGTCACATATCAGATATCCTGCATAACGTAACAGTAGCAAAACAGTGGCCTGCACATAACAGTAGCAAAATTATAGTTATAGCATAGCAAAGTAAACAGTTTTATGGTTGGGGATCACCACACACGATGAACTGTATTAAAGGATTGCAGCATTAGAAAAGTTAAGTACTATTAACAGAATGTTCTACATAAAAAGGAAACTCAGTTATATCTGCCCTCAGACATACTCTGAAGTGCCCTAGTATCTTTGAAATAGAGCCTCAAACATACGAGAAGAATTTAAATCTCTTTCTCTCTCCCTTGCTCTCTCTTTCCCTCTCCCTCCTTCTCTCTTTTTCTCTAACACATACACATGCATCTGCACACCTTGTTTGTGTATGACAATGAATTTATTGCTACTTGCAATGCATTGAATAAGAAACTGCTTAAATCACTTGCATCACCACAGTTCCCCCTCATGGAAGCTGCACCATGGTGCACTCCAGCAGCAGTGCTTCTCCTTGTGTTGCTTAAGACGACTTCCCACTCCTCCTCTCCTTTAAAGTCTTTGTTGCCTTTCATCGGGAGTCATTTCTGTACTGTGTGTCTGCAGGGAGCCTCTTTCTTGTCCTGCTCATGTATCTATTGCCTCCACAGCATTTTTATGTTCAAGTGTCATGAGTCTCTATTTCTTCAATGTGGTTTCAAGTATAGTATCTGCCGTGGAGTAGCCACTTATGAATGTTAAATGAAGGAGACCTGCTTGTACATCATCTCCCTCCTCCTGTCAAAAATACCTTTATAAAATTTGCTTTAGTGCTTTGACTTTAAAAATCTGGGGAAGTGGATCATTTATTCATTCAAGTTTGATGCTGTAAACTGTAAGTCTAACTAGGACAGTTCCAGAAAGGGCAGAAGGCACCCATAAATGGCCTCTGCAGACACTTGCCCATCTGAGAAAGAAGTCCACTTGAAGACAGAGCCATTGCCTGTGAGAGCTCAAAACATGAATTCAGATAGTTTACATGAGCTCAGAATTTCTCCTAATGACTATTAATAACAGCAGAGAAACAGAAGTGGAATTGTCATAGTTACACATAAAATAACAATTTTAATTGGCAAAATTAAACTTCTAAAAGCCAAAGCAATATCAAGGTGGCTGAACTCCTTTTGGAGCCAAAGAGACTTGGATAATAGAAGCCACGTCTGATGTATTTTAAGGTCTTCTGTTACCATATGTGCTCCACTCACAGTGACAGATGGGTATTGATTTTTTTTCTCAACTGCACAAAAGCTAGCTGAAGCATATGCAAAACTCTTAATGGCATTAAAGTTTTGCCAATTAAAAACATGCTCAAGCATTTGATACAGTACTTGATACCATGTTTCACAAGCTCTATTCTGAATTTTAAATAATAATTTTTATCACATTTGTCAAGTTAGTGAGATTAAAACAATTATCCCACTGGTCATATTTTGAGCCATTTTATATCATTTTGGCACCTGTCAAATGTAATGATGAAAAAGAGGTAGAGTTATTAAACCATTTTTGACAAATTATTAAGTTATAAATAGCGTACATGAAAATAGATCAGGTTTTGGGCTTTTATTGTGTCTCAGAAATCAGTAACAAGAAGATTGAGTGTGGGGTAGTGAAATTAAGTCATTAGTTAGCAAAGGTAACCAGTTACCCTTCTTTCAGATGGTCATCAATTTAATCTCATTCTCTTACTTTGTTTTAAGTTAAGATTGATGGAACTATTTTTAAATATGGGAGCTTTTGTTTGTTTGATTGATTGATTGATTATTTTGTTTTAGTAACTTAAGGAAGGGTTATTCTGACCCACAGTTCAAAAGTAAAGTCCTTGGTGATGAGCAGGGCAAAGGAGCAGGAGCTGAAAGCGTCTGCAATCAGATTGTGAAAAAGATCTATCACACTGGGGTTTCCATATTGTCATAGTGCTTTATATGGTTCTTCTGTTGTATGTCAGTGTCACAAGAGACTCTCAACTTGTTCCCAGCTCCTTCACCTGACTCTCTCTCTGGATGCAGAAATTTAAGGGAAGCCCTTTTCTTTCCTTTGCCATAATTCTGCATATCTTTATACATGGAGTTGAGTAAGTGGATCTTAGTGACTGTAGACAATTAAGAATGTGGTATTTGCATAGCTAAGATTTTTTTTTCTAATTTTCTGATTACCTAAATTCATAAACTTCTTTTTATTATGGTTATTGCTACATTTTAAAAATATCACCTCAAATCCAGATTAAAAGGGAGAAAAACAAGAGATAAATAAATTGGTGGGTGGGTGGGGAAACTTCAGAATAAACTAACACCCGATTATTTTTAAATTCTTCTAGAATCAATCAGGTAAATTTATGGAATTGAATTTGAATTTAATTTTGTTCATAGTTACCTGAAGTCTGAGTATCCCATTTTCAAACCTGGGGTTAGACAGTCTTCTGTCTCCTTTTCTAATGCATTTCAGTACGACAACATCTGACAACAGTGTTGCTGTGCCTTCAAATGCAACAATCCGTTTCTCGATCTATAGGCAATGCCTTTTCAATCCACAGGCAGGGACTGATGTGGAAACCAAAAGCCATGTAATTCCAACAAAAACAGCTCCCAGGCAGGGCTTGGATAGAAAAAGAGAGACCTTTTCTGCCTGGAAAACAACACTCCTGTCTATATGGTGTGATGGTAACATGAGAGCTATGAGTCTGCTGTGGGAAATTTAGATTATGGACAAAGATGTGGTGGTGCTGAACATTTATTAGTGGTGGACAAGCAACGGCCCTCAAAATCCCAGTTTATGGCAGTGATTATAGCAGAGTAGTGGCAATCCATTTAAAGACAATAGGGTGATCAGGGAAAAATCAAGTGCTTTCCAGCCCAGTATCAGTTTTGAGGCAATGGAGAACCTTCAGCTTGCTGTCTGTCCCATTGAATCACAGAGGTCTCTGCTCAGTGCACAACACTGAAGAGGTAAGCTTGCATTTTTATAGACATAGGGGGAAATTTTCATTCTGTTCTAGCCATGGAAATACCACCAAAATCTGGAAGCATGCACTCTACAGGAATGAGGGAACAGTTGGCTTCTGCATCTGAAAGAGGCTCTGGCAGTGGTGCCGCATGGAGCTGGGTCTCATTCTGCAAAATAGAAGCCATTATCTTTAGCATATCAACCACACAAAATTAAATTGTAATTATATGGAGACATCCAAAAGCAAGCTATTTTGTCTTCAGTTAAATTCAAAGAAGTATAATAGAGATTAACAATTTCAAAAGAAGTTTAGACAGGCAATGCATGTGGCTAGAAGAAACATGGAATTAAAAATTTAAAAATCAGCACTCTGAATTCTGATGATTAGTAAATAATATTTAAGAAACCCAAATAATATATTCTATATTGAATGTCTTCAGATTTAGATTATAGGACAGAGATGTGAATTTTCTGCACATTTGCTGATTAAACAATGGACTTATTTCAACATTCAAATTTTTGTGCTTTTTCAGATATGAGTAGGAAAGTTCAATGCTCTTTAAAAGAACCCCATGCACTTTATAAAATAGCTTATTTCATGGCACTGGTAAATTTCCGTATATTCTATACTTCTCTTTAACATGAGATCTATGCCTCTACTGTGGCAGAAAACATGTTTTGTGTATAGATTAAAAATCAGACTACTTGGGGTTGGGACATGTTTTGGGGATAGATAAACATCAGACTAGTTGAGATTGGAACATGTTTTGGGGATAGATAAATATCAGATTAGTCAGGGCTAAAGAGGTGTCTGAGTGGTTAAGAGCTGACTGCTCTTCCAGAGGATTTGGGTTCAATTTTTAGCACCCACATGGCAGCTCAAAACTGTTTTTAGCTCCAGTTCATACATGCAAGCAAAATAGCAATGCACATAATATAAAAATTAAAAAAAAATGAAAATTAACCTCTTCTTCCATCTTTCTTCCTCCATGACCAGGAGTTCATTTACATTAATAAATAAGCATCATGGTTCATCCTGTAAAAAAATTATATTAGTCATTATAGAGACTTTGAAATAGATTTTTTTTAAAGAAGGCCACATAGAAAAAGTGAAGAAAGATTTGCCTCCCAGTATATTCTTAATAATCAAATTTTTCTCATGAGGACTATCGGTAGTTTCTGTTTTAAAACCATTTGATAAGATTATGGCTAAAGAAGTTTATAGCTAGTTAACTTTAAAAACATTGGTTTAAATATTTAACCTTCCAGATGTGCAACTGAACTGAAAATGGGATTTTTAAAAAGAAATATTTTTCCTTCTTTAGCTGTCTCTGATGAAGTGGCTGATCTGACCAACATAAAAGGGGAATCAGGAATTGTCCATTGTCCTTTCAGCCCAACCCCTTGTCCTCCAGTCAGATCTAAGATGAGAAGTCCAGCTTCTTTGTGAGGTGAGCTGGAGTAAAGTAGCAAGAACTTTCCATGGACTTCTTTTTCAAAATCCAGGTAATTACGTGAAGCAACACACACATACACACACACACACATACACACACACACACACACACACACACACACACACACACACACACACACACACACACACACACACACACACAGAGATTAGTTTGGAAAGATGGTAAAAAAAATAAGTCACATAGCATAGTAGAATTCAGGGAATTTTTTTGTGTTATCTTATTCAGCTCCCAGCGAATGCAACTTTTATATCCACAAGAAGAACTGAGATCCAATAGTCATTTCATAACTATTTTGGTACAAATACTTTAAGTGTAGAAATGGCTGACACTCAACATCTAAAAAGTATCTGCATTTGACAGATGCCTCTTAGTACTATCATTCCATTCTATCCTAGTTAACATTGTCACTTAACACAACATAGAGTCAACTGAAACAAAAGTCCCCATTGGAAAATTATCTTTACTAGGATGTCTATGAGGGATTGTCGTGTTTGTTTTGATTATGTAGGAGGACACTGCCCACTGTGGACAGTGCCTTTCCTGGGTCAGTTGGCCTTAGCTCTACAAGGATACTACCTGAGAAGGACCCTGAGTGAGACAGAGTGTGAACCAGTAAGCATTATTCCACCATGGTTTCTTCCTGTTTCAAGCTCCGGCTTGCATGTCTTGACTTCCCTCAGTGATGGACTTGGAATCAGTAGGTATAAGCCAATTAGAGCCTTTCTCCCACTAAGTTGCTTTTAGTTAGAGAATTTAGTAATAGCAACAGAAAAGTAACTAAAGAAATTTCATGCCCACATAGTTGAGAAACCTCTCCATTCCAAAGTAAAATTGAGGGGGCCTACTAAATTATCTCTAAAAAATAAAAAAGGCTTCAAAGGAGAAAATCAATGTCTCCATTATTTTTTAAAAATAAATAAAAAACCAAATCATTGTAAATATATAGTTAGCCTTATTTTCCTAGGTCTAGAATCTGTTTACATTATTCATAAACAATTTCAACTTTCACTTCACTTATCTTTTGTAATACAAGTTTTCCTCTACAACTATTGGTCCTCATTTCCCATTTGCCCTTTGTAACAAATCCAACAAATGTAGTTGGAGGGGCTTCTACGTATCACCTCTACCAAGTCAGTCTGACAGTGTGACAACCTTTAATGATGGTTAAAATAGATACAAAGCCAACATTTGAAAGAGATGAGGCAGCTACAAGCCTTAGCCAGTGTCCAAGATAGGAAAGAGTTTAGTAAATAGGACAAAACTCAGGTTCTAGAGTATCCTCCAGGCGCAACATTTCTTCTAGGAACCAGAAATAGAAAATGTACTGTGGGTATGCTAGTTAATGCTGACTAACAATGCCTTGCTAAAAATAAGCCACGTGTGGAAATAAAAGCAGACAGATTACTTTTGGTTTTGATCTTTGTTACCCATCTATTAACTTAGCTAGAGAATGCACCAACTTATTCTCTGGTCTGGATTTGGGAAACATTTGGCCTTGACAAATACTGTCCAGATGTTGGCTAAATTGTGTCAGCTTTCAACAGAAGGTCAATAAATTGAGAAAACTGGCTTTGCAGTTCCCACAAATTTACAGATCCAAATCCTAGAAGTGAAAATAAACCACAGCAGGGATCACCAGGACTTGAGATGGGGAAAAGAGCCAATCAATTTTATCTTGTATTCTCCAAGCATAACTATAACTTTCCTAAAATTTAATTCACATTATGGAGAAGATCAATGGTTATAAGAGAAGGGATGAAAAAGAGGATGCAATATAGGGAAAGTACATGGGGAAGAGAATAAAACACTATTGTGGAAACAGAAACAAAGACAGTGTTCAAGGCTCACCCTTCAGATAGTGATGCATATTTTTCTCTATAATACACCATCCATCATTGCACAGTTGTTGAATTACCACAGATGTAAATTATGTGCTATACAAATAACTTTACTTCATGACTGTCCTATAGAGAAATCAGCAGTTGTTTGTCATACTTATGTCCCAAAACTCAGGAATCTAAAACTAACTTTTAGAGGCATATAGTATCACAAAATATTTCTGAGAGTCGGGAAGTTATATTAGTTCTTTCAAATTAACAAGGATTTTTAGTATATAGGTTCTTATTCTTACAAATGAATTCTTAATATGAATTATGATATTATTATGATATTATTAATTGTGAGTTTTGAAAGAGAAAAGCTCTTTAATAACCAGGACACTAGAAAAAACTGGTTTGACTTGGTTTATAAACTATCAAATAGCTTATAAATAAAAAATATTCAAACAGTTCACAGAAAATCATAGACATCACTTTCATAATATCAAATGAATACCATGTAACTGTTGCACAGACTTTAAAATACAGTGGGAAAGCCAACTTTATTACTTGATGTTTGATTTATTTGAAGATTATCTGCCACATATTTACTGATCTTTCATAGGGACTGAAATCAAAATGCATGAATGAAATTGTCCAGAATAAAGAGTCAAAAATGCAAGGTTTCATTTAGAAAGCTTTTAAAGCAAAGAAATTGTATAAATTTAGAATTACTTGCAACACATACCAGTCAATTAGACTAAGAGAAAGCATTCTCTTCTCTCCCCCTCTCCCTCTCCTTCTCTGTCTCTCTCTCTCTGTCTCTTTTTCTCTGTCTCTCTGTCTCTGTCTCTCTCTGTCTCTCTCTGTCTCTCTCTGTCTCTCTGTCTGTCTCTCTCTCTCTCTCTCTCTCTCTCTCTCTCTCTCTCTCTCACACACACACACACACACACACACACACACACATATCAACTGATAGGAATGAGAAACAGCTATAAAAGAAGAGACCCAGGGAATACAGCAGTAGATCAATATTCTGTGCTGATTGTGACAACAGGATAATAACCTACACCAAGAACAATTATTATTTCTTAAGGTCTTGGTGCACTTTGACCACATTGAAGAATGAAGGAAATGCTTATTATTCTAAATTAAAAAATAAAATATTACATTTTGAGGAATTTTGCTTTAAAAAACTAATAAACAAGCTTATGGATGTCTAAACACATGAAAATGTTGAGAAAATTTGAATGAGAATGAAAGAAAAAGACATGAAAGCAGCCATCACCCAAATGATAGAGGATCATCAAACAGCTGATTAGGTCACTAAGTCCATGAATGCTTCTGCTGTTCTTCTACTGTAGAATCTCCTGAGGGAGTTGGTCTCAGCAGACTATCATTGTTTGTATGAAGCATCCACTAAATTGCTGGCAAAATAATACATCTTTATCTTGCAGAAGATGAATTCCGATGCTCTTAACTGAAAGATCCCTGGAGGAACACAAAATTCTATTAGAGTCAAACAACTGTGTCAGATAAAGCTAGAGATTCTAACTAGAGGTTAAGACCCACAAAGAGTCCTAAGCACAGTAATGATATGTAGTTTTTATCTTCTAAGTAAAAGAATCCACTAAGGTGCTTTAGATATGGGATGAAGTGACTAAGTTGCAAAAGATCTCCCTTGAAGTAGAATAACAACAAATATTGGGTTCTACAAAGTTTCAGGAAAAAAGGTGATAGTGGTAATACAAAAAGCAATAGCTAAGATAGATAGTTGTGGCCTACATGCAGAGGAGAGTTAAGATGGCCTATGTCTTAGAATAGTAAACAGTACCTTAAAATATAGAACATAGAGATAATGAGTTTCAAGAAACTGTTAACATGTCTGTCATTGCATGTAAACTCTCCAGCACACAGATTTGGAATTCAGATTCTAAATTTGGCCCATTGAACAGATGTATTCAAGATAGTGAACCTTGGAAATACTGCTTACAATTTTTCTTATAATAGCTCTAGTGCCTGAAAGATGACTCAGCAGCTAAGAATGCTAGGCCCTCTAACAGGACAAGAGTTTGGGTTACAGCAACAAAATGTGGCCACTGAACTCCAAGGGACTGATGACCACTTCTGTCCTTGTGGGAGAGTGTGAACAGACACACAGAAATAATAAAATAAATCCTTCAAAAATGACAACCTTAGCTTCGATAAGCTCCTGTAAGGTTTGTCATGTTAGCTGTCTGCTGAGAATTAGTTTCTACTATTAAAGGAGCAATTGGAATGTTCTTTAACCTAAAATAAGTCTTTGAAGTTTTGGGCAAAAATGTGATTTGGAAAAGTGTATACCTTGAACAGAGTTTCTTGCAACCCAATATGTGTTTTCATCATTCTTTGGGCCCAGCCATATAAATCTTACAGCAAAACTATTGAGGTGATCCTAAAAAGGATCACCTCAACTTAACAACTTAATCTCAACCTGCAACTTAATACTGAAAAAAACCAAAGCTATGAAACAAGCTTATAATTACATTCATTTAAAGTATATATCAGGTCAAAAACTATACTTTTTAAAAGGGATAATATTTGTGTACTTTGAGCCTAGTATGGAATGGGCATAGGATAAACTCCTTAAGGGAAAGTCTTGCCTATCTTGGTTAATGGCAAAAGCATTAGGCAACTGAGGCCTAAGTAGGTCATAGACTGTAGGATGCCGTCCCGCAGCTCCTACCTGCGTGGGGTTCCACGAACCGGGAATGTGGGAGACCTG